>NC_140587.1:860052174-860342174 GCF_964204655.1 Triturus cristatus
GATTGTGCCTCATGTTGAATAACTACTTTTTAAAGCCTCAATGTGATCAAAATTGCACTTTTTACAGACTTTTTCTCCTACTCAGAAGCTTCTATTTCGACCATTTGCAGGCATTAAAATGGCTCTAAACACACTTATTTTAGTTCCAAAAGTGATACTTCACATGCAATAGTCATTTACTTTAAAAAAAAAAAGATTTAAAAATTACCATTACTGACCATTTTGAGAAAGTTCGACAGGTCACGGGTCATCGTATTTTCACAGAAAACTGATTTTTTGGACTGTAGAAAAAAGATCCAAAATGTCATTTGGATTGTGCCTCATTTTGAATAACTACTTTTGAAAGCCTCAATGTGACCAAAATTGCCATTTTTACAGACTATTTCTCCTTCTCAGAAGCTTCTATTTCGACCATTTTCAGGCATTAAAATGACTCTAAACACACCTATTTTAGTTCCAAAAGTGATAATTCACATGCAATAGTCATTTACTTAAAAAAAAATAAACATTAAAAAATTACCATTTCTGATCATTTTTTGAAAGTTCGACAGGTCACGGGTCATCTTTTTTCATCAGAAAATTGATTTTTTGGACTTTAGAAAAAAAGATTCAAAATGTCATTTGGATTGTGCCTCATTTTGAATAACTACTTTTGAAAGCCTCAATGTGACCAAAATTGCCATTTTTACAGACTTTTTCTCTTACTCAGAAGCTTCTATTTGGACCAATTTCAGGCATTAAAATGACTCTAAACACACTTATTTTAGTTCCACAAGGGATAATTCACATGCAACAGACATTTACAGTAAAAAAAGTTAAACATTAAAAAATTACCATTTCTGACCATCTGCAGAAAGTTCAACAGGTCACGGGTCATCGTTTTTCATCAGAAAATTGATTTTTTGGACTGTAGAAAAATTGATTCAAAATGTCATTTGGATTGGGCCTCATGTTGAATAACTACATTTTCAAGCCTCATTGTGACCAGAATTGCCATTTATACAGACTTTTTCTCCTACTCAGAAACTTCTATTTCAACCATTTTCAGGCATTAAAACGACTCTAAACACACTTATTTTAGTTCCAAAAGTGATAATTCACATGCAATAGTCATTTACTTTCGAAAAAAAAAACATTACAATATTACCATTACTGATCATTTTTTTAAAGTTCGACAGGTCACGGGTCTTTGTTTTTCATCAGAAAATTTATTTTTTGGACTTTAGAAAAAAAGATTCAAAATGTCATTTGGATTGTGCCTCATGTTGAATAACTACTTTTGAAAGCCTCAATGTGACCAAAATTGCCATTTTTACATACTTTTTCTCCCACTCAGAAGCTTCTATTTCGAAAATTTTCAGGCATTAAAATGTCTCTAAACACACTTATTTTAGTTCCAAAAGTGATAATTCACATGTAATAGTCATTTACTTAAAAAAAAAAGATAAACAAATTACTATTTCTGACCATTTTGAGAAAGTTCGACAGATCACGGGACATAGTTTTTCTTCAGAAAATTGATTTTTTGGACTGTAGAAAAAAAGATTCAAAATGTCATTTGGATTGTGCCTCATGTTAAATAACTACTTTTGAAAGCCTCAATGTGACCAAAATTGCCATTTTTTACAGACTTTTTCTCCTACTCAGAAGCTTCTATTTCGACCATTTTCAGGCATTAAAATGACTCTAAACACACTTATTTTAGTTCCAAAAGTGATAATTCACATGCAATAGTCATTTACAGTCAAAAAATTAAACAATAAAAAATTACCATTTTGAGAAAGTTCGACAGGTCACGGGTCATCGTTTTTCATCAGAAAATTTATTTTTTGGACTGTTGAAAAAAAAAATCAAAATGTAATTTGGATTGTGCCTCATGTTGAATAACTACTTTTTAAAGCCTCAATGTGACCAAAATTGCCATTTTTACAGACTTTTTCTCTTACTCAGAAGCTTCTATTTCGACCAATTTCAGGCATTAAAATGACTCTAAACACACTTATTTTAGTTCCAAAAGTGATAATTCACATGCAATAGTCATTTACTTTAAAAAAAAAAAGATTAAAAAATTACCATTTCTGACCATTTTGAGAAAGTTCGACAGATCACAGGACATAGTTTTTCATCAGAAAATTGATTTTTTGGACTGTAGAAAAAAAGATTCAAAATGTCATTTGGATTGTGCCTCATGTTGAAAACCTACTTTTGAAAGCCTCAATGTGACCAAAATTGCCATTTTTGCAGACTTTTTCTCCTACTCAGAAGCTTCTATTTCGACCATTTTCAGGCATTAAAATGACTCTAAACAAACTTATTTTAGTTCCAAAAGTGATAATTCACATGCAATAGTCATTTACTTTAAAAAAAAAAAAAGATTAAAAAATTACCATTTCTGACCATTTTGAGAAAGTTCGACAGATCACGGGACATAGTTTTTCATCAGAAAATTGATTTTTTGGACTGTAGAAAAAAAGATTCAAAATGTCATTTGGATTGTGCCTCATGTTGAATAACTACTTTTGAAAGCCTCAATGTGAACAAAATTGCCATTTTTACATACTTTTTCTCCTAAGCTTCTATTTCGACAATTTTCAGGCATTAAAATGACTCTAAATACACTTATTTTAGTTCCAAAAGTGATAATTCACATGCAATAGTCATTTACTTTAAAAAAAAAAAAAGATTACAAAATTACCATTTCTGACCATTTTGAGAAAGTTCGACAGGTCACGGGACATAGTTTTTCATCAGAAAATTGATTTTTTGGACTATAGAAAAAAAGATTCAAAATGTCATTTGGATTGTGCCTCATGTTGAATAACTACTTTTGAAAGCCTCAATGTGACCAAAATTGCCATTTTTACAGACTTATTCTCCTACTCAGAAGCTTCTATTTCGACCATTTTCAGGCATTAAAATGACTCTAAACACACCTATTTTAGTTCCAAAAGTGATAATTCACATGCAATAGTCATTTACTTTTGAAAAAAAAAACATTACAATTTTACCATTACTGATCATTTTTTGAAAGTTCGAGAGGTCACGGGTCATTGTTTTTTATCAGAAAATTTATTTTTTGTACTTTAGAAAAAAAGATTCAAAATGTCATTTGGATTGTGCCTCATGTTGAATAACTACTTTTTAAAGCCTCAATGTGACCAAAATTGCAATTTTTACAGACTTTTTCTCCTACTCAGAAGCTTCTATTTCGACCATTTTCAGGCATTAAAATGACTCTAAACACACTTATTTTAGTTCCAAAAGTGATACTTCACATGCAATAGTCATTTACTTTAAAAAAAAAAGATTTAAAAATTACCATTTCTGACCATTTTGAGAAAGTTCGACAGGTCACGGGTCATCGTATTTTCACAGAAAATTGATTTTTTGGACTGTAGAAAAAAGATTCAAAATGTCATTTGGATTGTGCCTCATTTTGAATAACTACTTTCGAAAGCCTCAATGTGACCAAAATTGCCATTTTTACAGACTATTTCTCCTTCTCAGAAGCTTCTATTTCGACCATTTTCAGGCATTAAAATGACTCTAAACACACCTATTTTAGTTCCAAAAGTGATAATTCACATGCAATAGTCATTTACTTAAAAAAATATAAATATTAAAACATTTAAATTTCTGACCATTTTGAGAAAGTTCGACATCGTTTTTCATCAGAAAATTGATTTTTTGGGCTGTAGAAAAAAAGATTCAAAATGTCATTTGGATTGTGCCTCATGTTGAATAACTACTTTTGAAAGCCTCAATGTGACCAAAATTGCCATTTTTGCAGACTTTTTCTCCTACTCAGAAGCTTCTATTTCGACCATTTTCAGGCATTAAAATGACTAAACACACTTATTTTAGTTCCAAAAGTGATAATACACATGCAATAGTCATTTACTTTAAAAAAAAAAAAAAGATTAAAAAATTACCATTTCTGACCATTTTGAGAAAGTTCGACAGATCACGGGACATAGTTTTTCATCAGAAAATTGATTTTTTGGACTGTAGAAAAAAAGATTCAAAATGTCATTTGGATTGTGCCTCATGTTGAATAACTACTTTTGAAAGCCTCAATGTGACCAAAATTGCCATTTTTACATACTTTTTCTCCTAAGCTTCTATTTCGACAATTTTCAGGCATTAAAATGACTCTAAATACTCTTATTTTAGTTCCAAAAGTGATAATTCACATGCAATAGTCATTTACTATAAAAAAAAAAAGTTTACAAAATTACCATTTCTGACCATTTTGAGAAAGTTCGACAGGTCACGGGTCATTGTTTTTCATCAGAAAATTTATTTTTTGTACTTTAGAAAAAAAGATTGAAAATGTCATTTGGATTGTGCCTCATGTTGAATAACTACTTTTTAAAGCCTCAATGTGACCAAAATTGCAATTTTTACAGACTTTTCTCCTACTCAGAAGCTTCTATTTCGACCATTTTCAGGCATTAAAATGACTCTAAACACACTTATTTTAGTTCAAAAAGTGATAATTCACATGCAATAGTCATTTACTTAAAAAAAAATAAACATTAAAAAATTACCATTTCTGATCATTTTTTGAAAGTTCGACAGGTCACGGGTCATCTTTTTTCATCAGAAAATTGATTTTTTGGACTGTAGAAAAAAAACATTCAAAATGTAATTTGGATTGTGCCTCATGTTGAATAACTACTTTTTAAAGCCTCAATGTGACCAAAATTGCCATTTTTACAGACTTTTTCTCTTACTCAGAAGCTTCTATTTGGACCAATTTCAGGCATTAAAATGACTCTAAACACACTTATTTTAGTTCCACAAGGGATAATTCACATGCAATAGTCATTTACAGTAAAAAAAGTAAACATTAAAAAATTACCATTTCTGACCATTTTGAGAAAGTTCGACATGTCACAGGTCATCGTTTTTCATCAGAAAACTTATTTTTTGGACTGTAGGAAAAAAGATTCAAAATGTCATTTGGATTGTGCCTCATGTTGAATAACTACTTTTTAAAGCCTCAATGTGACCAAAATTGCCATTTTTACAGACTTTTTCTCCTACTCAGAAGCTCCTATTTCGACCATTTTCAGGCATTAAAATGACTCTAAACACACTTATTTTAGTTCCAAAAGTGATACTTCACAGGCAATAGTCATTTACTTTAAATAAAATAAACATTAAAAAATGACCATTTCTGATCATTTTTTGAAAGTTCGACAGGTCACGGGTCATCGTTTTTCATCAGAAAATTGATTTTTTGGACTGTAGAAAAAAAGATTCAAAATGTCATTTGGAATGTGCCTCATGTTGAATAACTACTTTTTAAAGTCTCAATGTGACCAAAATTGCAATTTTTACAGACTTTTTCTCCAACTCAGAAGCTTCTATTTCGACCATTTTCAGGCATTAAAATGACTCTAAACACACGTATTTTAGTTCCAAAAGTGATAATTCACATCCAATAGTCATTTACTTTAAAAAAACAAACGATAAAAAAACTACCATTTCTGACCATTTTGAGAAAGTTCGACAGGTCACGGGTCATCGTATTTCATCAGAAAATTGATTTTTTGGACTGTAGAAAAAAGATTCAAAATGTCATTTGGATTGTGCCCATTTTGAATAACTACTTTTGAAAGCCTCAATGTGACCAAAATTGCCATATTTACATACTTTTTCTCCTACTCAGAAGCTTCTATTTCGACACTTTTCAGGCATTAAAATTACTCTAAACACACTTATTTTAGTTCCAAAAGTGATAATTCACATGTAATAGTCAGTTACTTTAAAAAAAAAAAAAAGATAAAAAAATTACCATTTCTCACCATTTTGAGAAAGTTCGACAGGTCACGGGACATAGTTTTTCATCAGAAAAATGATTTTTTGGACTGTAGAAAAAAAGATTCAAAATGTCATTTGGATTGTGCCTCATTTTGAATAACTACTTTTGAAAGCCTCAATGTGACCAAAATTGCCATTTTTACAGACTTTTTCTCCTACTCAGAAGCTTCTATTTCGACCATTTTCAGTCATTAAAATGACTCTAAACACACTTATTTTAGTTCCAAAAGTAATTCACATGCAATAGTCATTTACTTTCGAAAAAAAAACATTACAATATTTCCATTACTGATCATTTTTTGAAAGTTTGACAGGTCACGGGTCATTGTTTTTCATCAGAAAATTGATTTTTTGGACTGTAGACAAAAGATTCAAAATGTCATTTGGATTGTGCCCATTTTGAATAACTACTTTTGAAAGCCTCAATGTGACCAAAATTGCCATTTTTACATACTTTTTCTCCTACTCGGAAGCTTCTATTTCGACACTTTTCAGGCATTAAAATGACTCTAAACACACTTATTTTAGTTCCAAAAGTGATAATTCACATGCAATAGTCATTTACTTTAAAAAAAAAAAAAAGATTAAAAAATTACCATTTCTGACCATTTTGAGAAAGTTCGACAGGTCACGGGACATAGTTTTTCATCAGAAAATTGATTTTTTGGACTGTAGAAAAAAAGATTCAAAATGTCATTTGGATTGTGCCTCATGTTGAATAACTACTTTTGAAAGCCGCAATGTGACCAAAATTGCCATTTTTACAGACTTTTTCTCCTACTCAGAAGCTTCTATTTCGACCATTTGCAGGCATTAAAATGACTCTAAACACACGTATTGTAGTTCCAAAAGTGATAATTCACATCCAATAGTCATTTACTTTAAAAAAACAAACGATAAAAAAACTACCATTTCTGACCATTTTGAGAAAGTTCGACAGGTCACGGGTCATCGTATTTCATCAGAAAATTGATTTTTTGGACTGTAGAAAAAAAGATTCAAAATGTCATTTGGATTGTGCCCATTTTGAATAACTACTTTTGAAAGCCTCAATGTGACCAAAATTGCCATATTTACATACTTTTTCTCCTACTCAGAAGCTTCTATTTCGACAATTTTCAGGCATTAAAATGACTCTAAACACACTTATTTTAGTTCCAAAAGTGATAATTCACATGCAGTAGTCATTTACTTTAAAAAAAAAAAAAGATTAAAAAATTACCATTTCTGACCATTTTGAGAAAGTTCGACAGGTCATGGGTCACTGTTTTTCATCAGAAAATTTATTTTTTGTACTTTAGAGAAAAAGATTCAAAATGTCATTTGGATTGTGCCTCATGTTGAATAACTACTTTTTAAAGCCTCAATGTGACCAAAATTGCCATTTTTACAGACTTTTTCTCCTACTCAGAAGCTCCTATTGCGACCATTTTCAGGCATTAAAATGACTCTAAACACACTTATTTTAGTTCCAAAAGTGATACTTCACAGGCAATAGTCATTTACTTTAAATAAAATAAACATTAAAAAATGACCATTTCTGATCATTTTTTGAAAGTTCGACAGGTCACGGGTCATCGTTTTTCATCAGAAAATTGATTTTTTGGACTGTAGAAAAAAAGATTCAAAATGTCATTTGGAATGTGCCTCATGTTGAATAACTACTTTTTAAAGTCTCAATGTGACCAAAATTGCAATTTTTACAGACTTTTTCTCCAACTCAGAAGCTTCTATTTCGACAATTTTCAGGCATTAAAATGACTCTAAACACACGTATTTTAGTTCCAAAAGTGATAATTCACATCCAATAGTCATTTACTTTAAAAAAACAAACGATAAAAAAACTACAATTTCTGACCATTTTGAGAAAGTTCGACAAGTCACGGGTCATCGTATTTCATCAGAAAATTTATTTTTTGGACTGTAGAAAAAAGATTCAAAATGTCATTTGGATTGTGCCCATTTTGAATAACTACTTTTGAAAGCCTCAATGTGACCAAAATTGCCATATTTACATACTTTTTCTCCTACTCAGAAGCTTCTATTTCGACACTTTTCAGGCATTAAAATTACTCTAAACACACTTATTTTAGTTCCAAAATTGATAATTCACATGCAATAGTCATTTACTTTAAAAAAAAAAAAAGATAAAAAAATTACCATTTCTGACCATTTTGAGAAAGTTCGACAGGTCACGGGACATAGTTTTTCATCAGAAAAAAGATTTTTTGGACTGTAGAAAAAAAGATTCAAAATGTCATTTGGATTGTGCCTCATTTTGAATAACTACTTTTGAAAGCCTCAATGTGACCAAAATTGCCATTTTTACAGACTTTTTCTCCTACTCAGAAGCTTCTATTTCGACCATTTTCAGGCATTAAAATGACTCTAAACACACTTATTTTAGTTCCAAAAGTAATTCACATGCAATAGTCATTTACTTTCGAAAAAAAAACATTACAATATTACCATTACTGATCATTTTTTGAAAGTTTGACAGGTCACGGGTCATTGTTTTTCATCAGAAAATTGATTTTTTGGACTGTAGAAAAAAAGATTCAAAATGTCATTTGGATTGTGCCTCATGTTGAATAACTACTTTTTAAAGCCTCAATGTGACCAAAATTGCCATTTTTACAGACTTTTTCTCTTACTCAGAAGCTTCTATTTGGACCAATTTCAGGCATTAAAATGACTCTAAACACACTTATTTTAGTTCCACAAGGAATAATTCACATGCAATAGACATTTACAGTAAAAAAACCTAAACATAAAAAAATTACCATTTTTGACCACTGCAGAAAGTTCAACAGGTCACGGGTCATCGTTTTTCATCAGAAAATTGATTTTTGGGACTGTAGAAAAATTGATTCAAAATGTCATTTGGATTGTGCCTCATGATGAATCAACTACATTTTCAAGCCTCATTGTGACCAGAATTGCCAATTTTACATACTTTTTCTCCTACTCAGAAGCTTCTATTTCGACAATTTTCAGGCATTAAAATGACTCTAAACACACTTATTTTAGTTCCAAAAGTGATAATTCACATGCAATAGTCATTTACTTTAAAAAAAAAAAAAGATTAAAAAATTACCATTTCTGACCATTTTGAGAAAGTTCGACAGGTCACGGGACATAGTTTTTCATCAGAAAATTGATTTTTTGGACTGTAGAAAAAAAGATTCAAAATGTCATTTGGATTGTGCCTCATGTTGAATAACTACTTTTGAAAGCCGCAATGTGACCAAAATTGCCATTTTTACAGACTTTTTCTCCTACTCAGAAGCTTCAATTTCGACCATTTGCAGGCATTAAAATGACTCTAAACACACTTATTTTAGTTCCAAAAGTGATAATTCACATGCAATAGTCATTTACTTTCGAAAAAAACAAACGATAAAAAAACTACCATTTCTGACCATTTTGAGAAAGTTCGACAAGTCACGGGTCATCGTATTTCAACAGAAAATTTATTTTTTGGACTGTAGAAAAAAGATTCAAAATGTCATTTGGATTGTGCCCATTTTGAATAACTACTTTTGAAAGCCTCAATGTGACCAAAATTGCCATATTTACATACTTTTTCTCCTACTCAGAAGCTTCTATTTCGACACTTTTCAGGCATTAAAATTACTCTAAACACACTTATTTTAGTTCCAAAATTGATAATTCACATGCAATAGTCATTTACTTTAAAAAAAAAAAAAGATAAAAAAATTACCATTTCTGACCATTTTGAGAAAGTTCGACAGGTCACGGGACATAGTTTTTCATCAGAAAAAAGATTTTTTGGACTGTAGAAAAAAAGATTCAAAATGTCATTTGGATTGTGCCTCATTTTGAATAACTACTTTTGAAAGCCTCAATGTGACCAAAATTGCCATTTTTACAGACTTTTTCTCCTACTCAGAAGCTTCTATTTCGACCATTTTCAGGCATTAAAATGACTCTAAACACACTTATTTTAGTTCCAAAAGTAATTCACATGCAATAGTCATTTACTTTCGAAAATAAAACATTACAATATTACCATTACTGATCATTTTTTGAAAGTTTGACAGGTCACGGGTCATTGTTTTTCATCAGAAAATTGATTTTTTGGACTGTAGAAAAAAAGATTCAAAATGTCATTTGGATTGTGCCTCATGTTGAATAACTACTCTTTAAAGCCTCAATGTGACCAAAATTGCCATTTTTACAGACTTTTTCTCTTACTCAGAAGCTTCTATTTGGACCAATTTCAGGCATTAAAATGACTCTAAACACACTTATTTTAGTTCCACAAGGGATAATTCACATGCAATAGACATTTACAGTAAAAAAACCTAAACATAAAAAAATTACCATTTTTGACCACTGCAGAAAGTTCAACAGGTCACGGGTCATCGTTTTTCATCAGAAAATTGATTTTTGGGACTGTAGAAAAATTGATTCAAAATGTCATTTGGATTGTGCCTCATGATGAATCAACTACATTTTCAAGCCTCATTGTGACCAGAATTGCCAATTTTACATACTTTTTCTCCTACTCAGAAGCTTCTATTTCGACAATTTTCAGGCATTAAAATGACTCTAAACACACTTATTTTAGTTCCAAAAGTGATAATTCACATGCAATAGTCATTTACTTTAAAAAAAAAAAAAGATTAAAAAATTACCATTTCTGACCATTTTGAGAAAGTTCGACAGGTCACGGGACATAGTTTTTCATCAGAAAATTGATTTTTTGGACTGTAGAAAAAAAGATTCAAAATGTCATTTGGATTGTGCCTCATGTTGAATAACTACTTTTGAAAGCCGCAATGTGACCAAAATTGCCATTTTTACAGACTTTTTCTCCTACTCAGAAGCTTCAATTTCGACCATTTGCAGGCATTAAAATGACTCTAAACACACTTATTTTAGTTCCAAAAGTGATAATTCACATGCAATAGTCATTTACTTTCGAAAAAAACAAACGATAAAAAAACTACCATTTCTGACCATTTTGAGAAAGTTCGACAAGTCACGGGTCATCGTATTTCAACAGAAAATTTATTTTTTGGACTGTAGAAAAAAGATTCAAAATGTCATTTGGATTGTGCCCATTTTGAATAACTACTTTTGAAAGCCTCAATGTGACCAAAATTGCCATATTTACATACTTTTTCTCCTACTCAGAAGCTTCTATTTCGACACTTTTCAGGCATTAAAATTACTCTAAACACACTTATTTTAGTTCCAAAATTGATAATTCACATGCAATAGTCATTTACTTTAAAAAAAAAAAAAGATAAAAAAATTACCATTTCTGACCATTTTGAGAAAGTTCGACAGGTCACGGGACATAGTTTTTCATCAGAAAAAAGATTTTTTGGACTGTAGAAAAAAAGATTCAAAATGTCATTTGGATTGTGCCTCATTTTGAATAACTACTTTTGAAAGCCTCAATGTGACCAAAATTGCCATTTTTACAGACTTTTTCTCCTACTCAGAAGCTTCTATTTCGACCATTTTCAGGCATTAAAATGACTCTAAACACACTTATTTTAGTTCCAAAAGTAATTCACATGCAATAGTCATTTACTTTCGAAAAAAAAACATTACAATATTACCATTACTGATCATTTTTTGAAAGTTTGACAGGTCACGGGTCATTGTTTTTCATCAGAAAATTGATTTTTTGGACTGTAGAAAAAAAGATTCAAAATGTCATTTGGATTGTGCCTCATGTTGAATAACTACTCTTTAAAGCCTCAATGTGACCAAAATTGCCATTTTTACAGACTTTTTCTCTTACTCAGAAGCTTCTATTTGGACCAATTTCAGGCATTAAAATGACTCTAAACACACTTATTTTAGTTCCACAAGGGATAATTCACATGCAATAGACATTTACAGTAAAAAAACCTAAACATAAAAAAATTACCATTTTTGACCACTGCAGAAAGTTCAACAGGTCACGGGTCATCGTTTTTCATCAGAAAATTGATTTTTGGGACTGTAGAAAAATTGATTCAAAATGTCATTTGGATTGTGCCTCATGATGAATCAACTACATTTTCAAGCCTCATTGTGACCAGAATTGCCAATTTTACATACTTTTTCTCCTACTCAGAAGCTTCTATTTCGACAATTTTCAGGCATTAAAATGACTCTAAACACACTTATTTTAGTTCCAAAAGTGATAATTCACATGCAATAGTCATTTACTTTAAAAAAAAAAAAAGATTAAAAAATTACCATTTCTGACCATTTTGAGAAAGTTCGACAGGTCACGGGACATAGTTTTTCATCAGAAAATTGATTTTTTGGACTGTAGAAAAAAAGATTCAAAATGTCATTTGGATTGTGCCTCATGTTGAATAACTACTTTTGAAAGCCGCAATGTGACCAAAATTGCCATTTTTACAGACTTTTTCTCCTACTCAGAAGCTTCAATTTCGACCATTTGCAGGCATTAAAATGACTCTAAACACACTTATTTTAGTTCCAAAAGTGATAATTCACATGCAATAGTCATTTACTTTCGAAAAAAAAAACATTACAATATTACCATTACTGATCATTTTTTGAAAGTTCGACAGGTCATGGGTCACTGTTTTTCATCAGAAAATTTATTTTTTGTACTTTAGAGAAAAAGATTCAAAATGTCATTTGGATTGTGCCTCATGTTGAATAACTACTTTTTAAAGCCTCAATGTGACCAAAATTGCCATTTTTACAGACTTTTTCTCCTACTCAGAAGCTTCTATTTCGACCATTTTCAGGCATTAAAATGACTCTAAACACACTTTGGTGGCAATTACGATCCGGTAAAAATTTTCCCCGTACGACTCGTATCGGGTCTTTTTACCGTACGAATCGTACAAGTGCCGTACAAACTGCCAATTACGATTCGCATGGGAAAAAGACCATACGAATCGCATTGGGAATAATTCCCCACACGTCCTCGGGTCGGAAAATGTGTCCGACACGTCCTCGGACGAATCACCGTACAAATGTGAAAAGTGAAGTCCGACCGCGGAATCACGATCCATCCTGTGCGTCAGAAGTTACAACCGTATGGAAAAAACACCGTCCGCACCGACCACCCATAGCAACCATGGAGACATGTGCCCGCATATGCGCCCAACACCCCCCCAGCCCCCGTACGTTCGAGTCGTACCCCCCGTGTATGTACACCCCCGTGTATGTACACCCCCATGTATGTACACCCCTGTACGTGTCGTACCCCCACCCGTGTATGTACACCCGTGTATGTGATGTACCCCCGTGTATGTACACCTGTGTACGTTCGAGTCATACCCCCACCCGTGTATGTACACCCGTGTACGTGTCGTACCCCCCCCTGTATGTACACCCCTGTATGTGTTATACCCCCCTGTATGTACACCCGTGTACATGTCGTACCCCCATGTATGTACACCCATGTACGTTCGAGTCGTACCCCCACCCGTGTATGTACACCCGTGTACGTGTCGTACCCCCATGTATGTACACCCGTGTACGTGTCCTACCCCGTGTATGTACACCCCTGTACGTGTCGTACCCCCCGTGTATGTACATCCCTGTACATGTCGTACCCCCCCTGTATGTACACCCCTGTACGTGTCGTACCCCCATGTATGTACACCCCTGTACGTGTCGTACCCCCGTGTATGTACACCCGTGTATGTGTCGTACCCCCCATGTATGTACACCCCTGTACGTGTCGTACCCTCCCGTGTATGTACACCTGTGTACGTGTCGTACCCTCCGTGTATGTACACCCATGTACGTGTCGTACCCCCCGTGTATGTAAACCCCTGTACGTGTCGTACCCCCCGTGTATGTACACCCGTGTACGTGTCCTACCCCCCGTGTATGTACACCCGTGTACGTGTCGTACCCCCCGTATGTACACCCCTGTACGTGTCGTACCCCCCGTGTATGTACACCCGTGTACGTGTCGTACCCCCCCTGTATGTACACCCGTGTACGTGTCGTACCCCCGTGTATGTACACCCGTGTACGTGTCCTACCCCCCCTGTATGTACACCCGTGTACGTGATGTACCCCCGTGTATATACACCGTGTACGTTCGAGTCATACCCCCACCCGTGTATGTACACCCGTGTACGTGTCGTACCCCCCCTGTATGTACACCCCTGTATGTGTCGTACCCCCCCCTGTATGTACACCCGTGTACGTGTCGTACCCCCGTGTATGTACACCCGTGTACGTTCAAGTCGTACCCCCACCCGTGTATGTACACCCTTGTACGTGTCGTACCCCCATGTATGTACACCCGTGTACGTGTCCTACCCCCGTGTATGTACACCCCTGTACGTGTCGTACCCCCCGTGTATGTACACCCCTGTACATGTCGTACCCCCCTGTATGTACACCCCTGTACGTGTCGTACCCCCCGTGTATGTACACCCCTGTACGTGTCGTACCCCCGTGTATCTACACCCGTGTATGTGTCGTACCCCCCGTGTATGTACACCCCTGTACGTGTCGTACCCTCCCGTGTATGTACACCTATGTACGTGTCGTACCCTCCGTGTATGTACACCCGTGTCGTACCCCCCGTGTATGTAAACCCCTGTACGTGTCGTACCCCCCGTGTATGTACACCCGTGTACGTGTCGTACCCCCTGTGTATGTACACCCCTGTACGTGTCGTACCCCCCCTGTATGTACACCCCTGTACGTGTCGTACCCCCCGTGTATGTACACCCGTGTACGTGTCGTACCCCCCTGTATGTACACCCGTGTACGCGTCGTACCCCCCGTGTATGTACACCCGTGTACATGTCCTACCCCCCCTGTATGTACACCCCTGTACGTATCGTACCCCTGTGTATGTACACCCCTGTATGTGTCGTACCCTCCCGTGTATGTACACCCGTGTACGTGTCGTACCCTCCGTGTATGTACACCCGTGTACGTGTCGTACCCCCGTGTATGTACACCCCTGTGCGTGTCGTACCCCCGTGTATGTACACCCGTGTACGTTAGAGTCATACCCCCACCACAACATTCTAAGTACGGAGTGCACCCCAGGCCCCAACATCACAACCGCATGTACGAGTCGTACCAAGCCACACACAAGGACAGCACTGTACAACAAAATGGCCCATGTACACACCGTACACACGCTAAAAACGCACGTACACAACCAGGACAAACCAAAACAACACAAGAATACACCATTCGAATGGCACAAAGCCACTAAACATGTCCAACAACCACTAAAACAACACATTCACTGACCTGCAACTGCCAAAAACAAACAGAGGCCCAAAACACCACCACTCCTTATAACACACCCACCCAAACTTCAAACACAGCCACACCCACCAATGGACCAATAAAAAGGGCCCACACACACAAACCATGAGCCTTTGCAACAGACTCACTGCTGCCAGACCCTACAGACAACCTACAGCACCATACTAGAAGCTTTACCACACCTTACACTTGCACACCTTCACACACACACCTTCACAAACACCCCCTCATCACATTCACACACACACCTGCACAACCACACCCACACACCCACAACCATCCACACACACCCCCCCCCACCATCCACACCCACACCCCTCACCATGCCCACTAACAAGAATCCAAAGTTCAGTAACCGAGAGTTGGAGGTCCTTGTCGATGAAATCCTCAGAGTCGAGCCACACCTCTTTGGAACATTGGTCAGACAGACCAGCATTTCAGCAAAAACAGCCATGTGGCAGACCATCGTCGATGCTGTGAATGCTGTTGCGGACACCAGAAGGAACAAGCAGGAATGCCAAGCCAGGTGGTACGATCTGCGGAGGAGGGTCCGAGCCAAGATGACGGATGAACACAACCAGGCCAACGTCACTGGAGGAGGGCCTTCCCGCAGACCCGTACACTACCATCCCTGGGAGGAGAGGGTGATGGCCATACTGCCGGTGGAGGCAGTCGAAGGATTAGGAGGACTCCGAGACCCGGGTGAGTACACAAACAACGCACCTCACATGGGGGGAACGTCATCCACAACCAAACTCACAAACAGGCACGCAACCACCGCAAGCTATCGCATGACTCAACCACACTCCATGAACACGCACATGCCACTGTCGCCACCATGCCCCATGCACCCAGCTGGACAATGTCAAGTCACAGGCCACAGAAGACACCAACACATGACACGGTAACCCGGATGGCGGGAAGGTGGGCCCCAAAAATCACATAGTGCAACTCAGAAGCAGACAACAATGCCCTCTGCCCATATGGCCTAGGTCACAGCCAGACAAACAGTGTGTCCCCACACAGGAAAGACTTGCCAGCAAATGGCGGACGCCTTGCATTAACACATGGGGGTGAAGGCACTGTTTTGCACATGACAGCAGCTAATGAACAGCCAACAGTGTGAAAGAGTGGCAGCACACACCACCACAGCAGCAGCGAAGACACAGACACTACACCCAATGGGTGCCTGGAGATCAGAAACAAACTCACATCAACAAGCCAAGGGCCATTCAAAGATCTGCTAACAGTGTGTGCCCAGGAAGCTGGGCTGAGGTGACAGAGGGTGACACACAGAGGGAGGGAGAGGGGGACAGAGAGGGAGGGAGACACAGGAAGACGAACAGAGGGAGGAGGCTGACACACAGAGGGAGGGAGAGGGGGACAGAGAGGAAGGGAGAGGGGGACAGAGAGGGAGGGAGACACAGGGAGACGGACAGAGGGAGGAGGCCGACACACAGAGGGAGGGAGAGGGGGACAGAGAGGGAGGGAGACACAGGGAGACGGACAGAGGGAGGAGGCCGACACACAGAGGGAGGGAGAGGGGGACAGAGAGGGAGGGAGACACAGGAAGACGGACAGAGGGAGGAGGCCGACGCACAGAGGGAGGGAGAGGGGGACAGAGAGGGAGGGAGACACAGGGAGACGGACAGAGGGAGGAGGCCGACACACAGAGGGAGGGAGAGGGGGACAGAGAGGGAGGGAGACACAGGAAGACGGACAGAGGGAGGAGGCCGACACACAGAGGGAGGGAGAGGGGGACAGAGAGGGAGGGAGACACAGGGAGAGCAAATCAGCCTTGTGGTGTGTGGGAATGTCTGCTCGTCAGCAGGTGGTCTGCGTGAATGTAGACAAGGGTGGCCAGTGCCAGAACCCCCCCTCTCCTCCATGGCAAAACACAGGGCCATGTCACAACCTGTGCACGAGCACAACGACAGCTACCTGCATCATATAAGTGTGTGGAACAACTTCATGTGCCCACGTACAGTGCTACACGGAAGGCGCCAATGCACGGCTCGCCACACCTGCCCACTCCACTGCTGACTGCAGTCACACTTGACGCAGCAAGTAAGACTGTGCCACACATAGTTAAAGTCGCCAAAGCTGTGCCCAAGGGACATACCCATGCACAAGTGCACTGTGAGTGGAATGCAAGACAGATCCAAATTCCCAGAGGAAATGTTCCAACTTTGAAACTAATGAAACATGGATGTTTCATGGAACAAAATTAACTTTGTCTCTCTCACACACAGGTCAACGTCATGGTTCACCCCCCAACACTGGGGGGGAAGACTCACAGGACCCGGCTCTGCGGGAGGCCGATCCCACCGGCAGCGACGACTCTCACCACTCTGTGGACGACCCCGACCAACCTGGCCCCTCTGGTGTCCACGACCTGCAGCACCTGCGTCAGGTACAATGGGGCCAACCACCACCCCCACTCCTGCCACATCCCAGGAGACACCCAGGATCCCTGCCCCACCACCACAAAGCAGCCAGTATGTCCAGGAGGGACAAGGTTCTCCGGGCACCCAGGAGGAGGCAGGCAACACCGCAAATGCCATCCCTCAGGGGTCCCGGAGACCCGATGTGCCCACAACGGCAGGCCAGGCGCAAGTGGGCAGGGGTGGTGGGAGTGGAGGACGGCGGAGGCGCCAGCCTGACCAGTTGGCTGGG
Source organism: Triturus cristatus (assembly GCF_964204655.1). Taxonomy (NCBI): domain Eukaryota; kingdom Metazoa; phylum Chordata; class Amphibia; order Caudata; family Salamandridae; genus Triturus; species Triturus cristatus. The sequence continues at coordinate 860,069,941 of NC_140587.1, forward strand.
GAACCGGTATATTCCCATGTCCGAAACATCCTGGACACATACCGGCAGGACACCACAGGCATGGCCCAGGTTGTGTCCACCCTCAACGATATGAAGGGGACCCTCGATGAGATCAAGACCCAGCAGGCCCAGCAACATGCGGAGCAACATGCCTGTCTACTGCAACACCAACGGAGGATGGAGGACAGACAGGCTGAGCTCGTGACGGTGTTCACGGGAATTCACAGTACACTCCGTCGGATGGCCGACAACATGGGCAACCCTCCCTGTGCCAGAAGGCGTAGAACATCACCACCCACAGGGAGGGATCAGGAGGAGGAGGAGGAAACATCCGATGGAGCATAACAAACATCGTCATGGCCTGCTTCTGAGGGTCCCCGCAGGAGGGCGGGTCATCCACGGAAAAGACCGTGAGGGTCGGCGCTACAGCACCATCTCCCAGGACACCTGGCCTGGCACCTGGCCCACTGGAGCAACAGCAGCACAGCATCAAAAGACATTCTCTGCCACATGGCCTTGCTGGTCACTGTCTGACCAATGTTGACAAAGACTGTGGCATGGACTCTGAGGATTTCCAATGGCAAGGACACCAACTCCCCCAGTGAACTTTGGATTCCAAACACCCGGAAAGCCCCTCATGTCATACCCCCCCCACTAAAATAAAAAGTCACACCATGAAGAGAAGATGCCTGCTGGTTGCATTATTACCTTACATGTGTCTTGTAAAGTCTAAACATGCCTGAGTTCTCTTTTGACTTCAACCATCCACACCCTGGGGCCTGAGTCTGGCACAGGACACACGGGTCACAGTGTATTAGGCAAGACAGACATGGAGTACCATACACACCCATGATGGGCCCAACCAACTGAGGGGGTGGCCGCACAACCGTGCCGACAGACATATTGAGTACAGCAACAGTCATGCGCAGAGGTCAGGGATCATGTTGAATGTCCTGGGGGGCACCCAGGTATGTGTAGACAGGTGGCAGAACCATGTCCTGCAAGCTTGAGTCCGGTGGATGCAGAGAATGGGGGCCTGGCCAACGTTGGATGCATGGGGATGGCACATGTCACAATACCCACACAGTCATGGACATCATGCACAATACACAGTCTAATCCCACACACACAGCTTGCATCTTGCTACTCGACACATAGACACATAGCCACTATCACGGAAAACCATGCCAGACATGCCGGATGCACCGTAGCACCACACCAGCATTGACTGAGAAGAGGCACCTTGGATGCATAGGGACACCTTTATTAGTCATGTATTCGGGATTGCAGAGGCAACTCGAAGTACACATGAACAGTTCATGTGGAGTAACATGTGGGTCCAACACTGGCAACCCCCTTCTGCAGCACAAATGCGTGATAGCCATGGAACTGGCACACAAGTGTCGGCTAACAGCTAAACACCCCCAGCTGCTCACGGAGAGCCTGCCATACACCATTGATCCGCTGATGTGGAAGTCCCACAGCATGTCAAGCCAATGCAAACCGTATGTGTCCGAGGGCAGTGTTACACACATTGATGCCATCATCACAATCCACTATCCCATCACAGATGACTGTCAACAAGTCTGGCCATCTATTCAGGTGTACCCAGCTGCATGTAATGTGTCCCATGGTGATGCAACATGTCTGCAGAGGAACCAAACATCGACAGGGGCAGTGTGCATACATCGTGAACAACTGCCACACCCAATACACACATGATGCATCCCTTACCCTAAGGAGACTTCCAAACGTGTCCGTGCCTGTAACGCTGAGTCAGCACACAATGACGTGTCCATGAGGAATAGCAGTGCCACAACAATGCAACCAGCAGACGGCATGCGCAAGTACCTGGGGAAGAGAGACACACAAGAAGTCAGCCACAAAAAGCACAGCCACTTGCATGTGCATGTACTCGACACATGTATGGATGACAACATGCTAGGTCACAATTATGACTGGGGAAATACACTCATCACTGGCACCATCACTCCAGTGACACATCCACACACACCTCTGACTCACGTGCCATACATGCAGATGGAGACACACATCGCAACACATGCCACACGGGGACCAATGCGTGCACACTCAGACACTGGTACTCACCACTAAGCAAAGAAGTCGCGTATGAGCCGAGTCCGGATGTCCTCTTGCGGCTCCACATCCTCCACATCACTAGCCCCATTGCCAAGCCCTTCGTCCTCCACGGGTGGATGGTCCTGGTCATCTTGATCCAGGATGAGTGGCACAGCTTTCTCAACTGCCATGTTGTGCAGCATGCAGCAGACCATGAAGATTTTGCAGACCTTCGCCGGGGCATATGGGAGGGCGCCGCCGGTCTTGTGTAGGCACCTGAATCGGCTCTTCAGGAGGCCAAACGTCCTCTCTATCACTCGCCTTGTCCGGCCATGGGCGATGTTGTAGCGGAGCTGGGCCAGCGTGATGGGGTTGCAGAGAGGTGTGATCAGCCATGGCATGTTGGGATAGCCAGCGTCCCCTACATGGAAAGCACATGGACATAAGCAGGACAGGAGAAGCGGTCGTGCTGGGAGTCTACGCAAAATACAGGACAGACAGACTGTACCCACCAACAACACATGCTTGTTCATTGCGCAGCTGCGTCATCATTTCAGGCACCCTGCTATGCCTCATGATGTAGGCATCGTGTGCTGATCCTGGAAAACGAGCACAGACATGTGAAATCACCATGTTGGACAGACACACCACAAGGGCATTGATGGAGTGGTAGTGCTTGCGATTCCGGTACGCTACCTCCTGTGCCTGTGGTGGTACGAAAGCAACATGTGTCCCATCTATGGACCCAATGACATGGGGCATCCCTCCCAGGGCATAGAATCCACGCTTGACCCCAGTCAACATTTCAGTGGTAGGAAAATGGATGAAGTCATCCAGGTGAATCAACATGGCCTCTAAGAAATCATGCAGCACACGGCAGAACATGCTCTGGGACATGCCACCAACATGAGCTATGGTATTTTGAAAGGTACCCGTGGCTAGAAAATGTAGGGCTGCCATTACCTTCAGCTTGGGTGTCAGTGCCGTAGGATACCTGTGCAGCGGTTGCAGGTGTGGTGCCAGTCTCGCCGTCAAATCCAGAATCAACCGTTGGGGGAAGCGGTAGCACCGGATACAGTCATTATCCCGCATGGCAGCCAAGTCCGGAATTGGTCGGGGAAGAGGCGGCGCTCTGCAGTAATTTGGAAGTGACAAGGAAGAGTGAGTGCACCACAACAACAATTAATTTGTACTGAGCACATGTTAATCTGTCTATACACATATGCTACATACGGAGTCAGGTATGTGCCACATGCCCTGGACACGTATGGCTGCCAGGTGACACTCCTACCAAGACCCAGCTACACACGGAGATTGTGAACCTCCACATGCCATGGCATGGGATTAGCTGTGTCCCAGTGCAAGTGAACAGCCAGACGCAAGACAGGAGTGACATACATCCACACATCAGCAGAAGTAGAATGTTGATTGCAGAGACTGGTAGCAGAACACTAGAGCCACAGGTCACATGACATTACACTAGGACAGCCCACACACCTTGCCATGAAGGTGTACATGTCATGACTCACCACACATTCATAGAGAGGATGCAGACATGTCCGTGTTACGCTACTCCGTGTCCCATGCATACATACGCACCTCACATCCGATACCACATGTGGCATGGTGTGCGGAACAGTGTGCAATGCCAATCTACACACAGACACATGTTGGTTGCTGCAACAGCTGCAGCTTTTGAGGGTGCTCCAATATCAACCTAATGGGAACCCCCCACACATACATGACATAGTCACATCGTGCACCGTGGGTAGTCACATGTCAGGTGTGGTAACCCCTGTACCGGGCATCAGGGGACACTTCCGTGTGTTGGTGTCCGTGCCATGCCAGTGACGCTCATCACAAGTGTGCAGTACGACATGCACACATGTCAAAGGAGTCAAGGGCATGCCTGGCACACATTGCACCGTCACACATTACATGTGTACACATCTCATCATACATCTGGTGCCTTCTCGACTCAGGAGTCATGTGCCACATCACAGCCTGTCACACCTGTGCCCCACACATGTAGTACTGCCCAGACAATGCCTTGATGTCCATCCATGGACAAGTATGTCAGCCCTATTCCTTCCTGTGTGCTGCCTGTCACCACTGTGATGTGTGAAAACCACCATACTGCTGCTAAGAGGGCCTGTGTATGTTCCCACATCACTATGGGAGTGCTGCCGTATGTGTACCCATAGTGATGGTGAGCGTACAGGCATGTGTACGGTCAGTAAGTACGCATACGCAAGAACACCGATTGTGGTACGGCCCGTACACGCGTGCGTACGTTCACTATCACCATGGGTGTCCTCGCGTATGTATGAGTATGCGTACTCATAGTGGTACGGCCCGTACACACGCCTGTACGGGCCATTGCTATGCATTTGGGGTGCCCTAGGGGCCCGAAACGCACCGTACCTGTGTGTGAAGCTCAATTTTACATAGGGGACACATGAGGGACAAGTATTAAGGCCTACATGCATGCTGGTTGTCATGGAGACCAAGTTTTAAGTTTGAATTTGTTCTGGAAGGTGCACAGCAGAAGTCAGTTGGAATGAATCTACTTTGTTGCAATGTGTTTGTGGGGTTGACATCATGCTGAAGAAAAAAACACAATAAGAACCCACTGACTGTGCTAGGTTTGAAGGGATTGGAGGAAACATAGGATGCAAATGTGAGTGACCAATCACTCTGTACTCCTGTGCATGAAACAGGCCAGCAAGGCAGATATAAGGCAGCCAGGTACCATGAGGGATCACTTGCCTGCACATATTTCGATTCTACCACACTGCTGCTGCTCCTGATTCCCTGGAACCATGTCAAGGTCTGTGGAGAGGTCACAGGCATTCACCCTGGAAGAGAACCTGGCATTGCTGGATGTGATCCTCCCACAGTACCCCCTGCTGTATGGGCGACCAGGGTATCAGGTGAGTGCAGAGGCTACTAGCACAGACTGTGTCCCTTTTTTGTGACTGTGACTTCTGCCATTGTGTCCAGGTGTGACACACATGCTATGTACTGTAGGGGGGGTCCCGGGGGGGGAATGCCTGATGTCTCCCAGCAGTGCCCAGAGTCAGGAGGGGTGTGTGCAGAGTCCTCCCAGCAGTGCCCAGAGGCAGGAGGGGTGGGTGTAGAGTCCCCCCAGCAGTGCCCAGTCACAAGAGGGGTGTGTGCAGAGTCCTCCCAGCAGTGCCCAGACACAGGAGGGGTGGGTGCAGAGTCCTCCCAGCAGTGCCCAGAGGCAGGAGGGGTGGGTGCAGAGTCCTCCCAGCAGTGCCCAGAGGCAGGAGGGGTGGGTGCAGAGACCTCCCAGCAGTGCCCAGAGTCAGGAGGGGTGTGTGCAGAGTCCTCCCAGCAGTGCCCAGAGGCAGGAGGGGTGGGTGCAGAGTCCTCCCAGCAGTGCCCAGAGTCAGGAGGGGTGTGTGCAGAGTCCTCCCAGCAGTGCCCAGAGGCAGGAGGGGTGGGTGTAGAGTCCCCCCAGCAGTGCCCAGTCACAAGAGGGGTGTGTGAAGAGTCCTCCCAGCAGTGCCCAGACACAGGAGGGGTGTGTGCAGAGTCCTCCCAGCAGTGCCCAGACACAGGAGGGGTGGGTGTGATGCACAGTGTGAGCCTTGATAATTGATTGTGTCTTTGCCCTCATTCCACCTGTGTACTTTCACTGGCACGTACTGCTTTTGCCCTTCCCCAGAGGAGTATGTCCCTATGGCAAAGATGCAATGCGTTGGCTGCATGACATGCCTTGTTGTAACCAGCTAATTTGTTTTCATATGTGTCCCTGTGACATGTTGCAGGTGTATTGATGTAGTGTCACTTGTTCATCCTCACAGGTAGGCGCCTCTGCCAAGGAGCAGATCTGGCTGACCGCCGTCAGTGCCGTGAGGAGTGCAGATGGTCGCAAGCGGCGCCTGTCCCAGGTGAGGAAACGCTGGCAGGATATCCGGTGCTGGACGCGGAGGATCGCACGGGTCCTGCTGGGGGACTCTCCTGAGAGCCATAAGAACCGCGGTCGCCGCCGTCTCTCCCACATCCACAAGCGTGTGCTGGCGGTGGTATTTCCAGACTTGGACAGGCGCTTACAGGAGATGCAGCAGCAGGAAGGGGGTAGGTACATGTGTGTTTGTTGTGTTTCACCAGCATTTGTAAGTGCACTGTTCCATGGATACACTGCCAGGGTTTAATGGTGCTGTGCAGATCCTGTTACCCACAGTATTGCAGTGCTCTCCTGCCTCCCTTCCCCTCCTTGCAATGTGTTCCCTGGTCTGTGTGAAGTCACTCCGTCACAAGGTTATGTAGCCTGGCACCTTCTCCACGTGTACAATGCCTGCAGCATCATGTGTGGGGGTGGTGTGTAACAGGTTTTGGGACCTTGCCTGTGCCCTGTCCAGTTCTGGTCTTGTGGGTTCCATGTCAGTTGGCACTAATGCTGAGTCCAGACATGGGAGTTAGTCTCTCAAGTGTGAGGCCTTACAGCACGCATGTCCTATGTGGTGGCCTGTGACATGATGTGCATGAGTGTGCGGTACGCATAGTGCGGGGATGGTAGCGTGTGTTGCAGTCAATCCCATTCAGGAGCATGGAGTTGGGTGGCCACTACTGTCCCCAGGGGCATATTTTCCTAGGTATCATGTGTGTAATCCGAATATGTCGACAATCTTTGTGTCTACAGCATAGGTTGTGCTCTGTGCCATTGTCTCCTGGCCAAATGTATATTGACGTGAAATGTAGTACAAGTGTCCACTGTACAGCCTGACCTGATTTTCCTTGTTCATACTCACGGTGGACATTGCCTGTGTGTCTTGTTACAATCATCTGATGATGCCCATTTGTACATGATTATTTGGACAGGCGCACCTTGGGTATTTTGTGTGCAATCTTGAATTGTTGCATCCCATGTGTATTTCACCCAGACTAAGGGATGTAAGTGCTTCCTGTGTCTCCAAATAATTGTCTCATGTAGGGGGTGGGTGGTGCGGGCATGGCCTTCATGTCACAACCTGATATCTCCTTGCTAGGACTGGCCAGTGTGTGATGTTTGTCTGGACATGCACTCAAGGTGCAGTGGGCCAGTCATGGTGGGCATGTTTTCAGTATAACCTATGCTGCATGTGCCTCTTGTTCCTGGATATGGTCCCTGCTCATCCCTATTTCCTGCCACGCTGTGTGGTGCAGATGCAGTGCTGGATTGTCCCCAGCGCCTTGCTCCTCAGTCAAAATTCCATTCCATCTCATTTGCTATTGTGTCATGCTCTCCATAGTTTTTCAGTGGCATGGTGGGTCAAACAACTGTGTCTTGCATGCCCTACATATGTACCTTGTTTTGTAGATGTAACTCTTCTTTCGTTTCAGGCTATGGACTGTGACCTATGTAGATTGGACTCATGTGACATATGTATACAGGTGTATGATTAATTTCTGTCTCTTCACCCTGCCCACAGCATCGTCGGGGGACACGGAGGGAGACATGGGCACAGACGGAGCAGAGGGACCGAGCACCAGTGCCAACGGTGACATTGGGGCTGGCACATCAAGTGGGACTGAGGCGGAGGAGAGTGAAGCCGGGGACCTGTCGATTGGCACAACAGAGTATGAAGCTGACGGGTCCGAGGATGATCTCTCCGAGTGGGCGGCAGCTGCACCAGCAGCTGACAGCGGCACTACATCTCGCCCCGCCCCCTCCATTGCCATCAGCCGCCTCCCACTTGCTCGTGTCCCTTCCCAACGTGCCCGGTCACCACATGTCTCCTTCCTGCCAGGCACCGCACCCCCTGCCCCTGTCTCCACTGCTGCCGCCAATGCCGAGTCTGTGGACATCCAGCGGCAGTTGCAGGTTGGTCAGGCTGCGATCCTTAATGTCCTCCATGGCCACAGCCAAGTGCTGCACAACATGGAGGCATACTTGGAGGGCATTCATTCATCGCAGGCTGACCAACGCAGCTTGCTGAGGTCAATAGACTCGACACTGACTGCAGCAGTGGGTCTCCTGCAGCGCTACGTCCCACCCCCTACCCCTGCCCCATCCACACTTCCCACTCCCATGCCTGTCCCACGTACACCCAGACGTCAGCATGCACCCACCACAACACACACAGGCACCACACCAGCAGAGAAGGTCCACCGCACACCTCCTGACACGCACACACAGGGTGAAGTAGGCACACCCACTGGGTCGGGGGGCAAACGTGTGACACGCAGCCAGAGTGGGAGTCCGCATTCCACCCAATCCACTCCCTCCAAATCCCCTCCCCTCAGCTCTCCTGGCCACATCTCCCCCAAAGACTCCTTCATGGCTGCTCTGTCCCTGAGCCCCACAGTGACACCACCACGCAAGCGGTCAAGGAAGTCCCCGGTCAGGGTGGTTGATTCCCCCCCTGTCTACACCCTCCCCCAGTGGCGCTGCGACCCATCCTTCTGACCCCCCCCTCCTTGGGGCCTGTGGTTCCTTCGGGTGCAGGGGATTCCCTGGAGGACCTTGCTAAGGTGTGCAGCGAGATCCTGGCCTCCGCCTTTGGCCCTGCCCCACCCCCTGTGGTGGAGTCCTCCATCCCTGCACCCACGACGCATACCCTTCAACCTCCTGTCCCTGCGGTGCCTGTTTCTTCCCCCCCACATGATGCCCTCACCCCTGTGGAAGACGACAGAATGTAACTGTGCAGGCAAGCTAGGGGACACGCATCCCACTGTGTCCCCCATCCAGCTGTGACTTCTGGACTGCCCTATGGGCTTTGTAAATATTGAACTTCCTACAAACAAGATTTTTTGGTTCATGCTGAATAAAGCAATTTATTTTTTTCCCCTTGGAACACTACTGCTTTGCTGGTATTGCTGTTGGTGGGCTGCTACATGGTTTTGGGTGGTGTTCATGTGTTGGGTGTGTGGGAAATGTAGTAGTGTGCTGGTCATAGGGGGGACCCTGGGATCTGTGTGCCATCACACGGTGTTAGCTAGGTTTCTGTGTTCAGGTAAGCAGTTGCTGCATGGTGAAATTGTCCAAAGGTGTATTCCTTCCTCTGTGTACCCTGACATCTTCCCTGCAGGGTGTTCCCAATATTTAGCGCTGAGCTGTGTGTACATTAGCTGGGTGTGTGACGGACTCCTTCTACTTTGCACATGCATGCTGAGCGATGTCTCCACCTGCATCATTCGTGGCATTCTTGGTAGTCATTCATACTTACAATGTTGGGGTTGGGGGTACGCTCCATGCATACGGTGGTGGGGGTACGGTCCGTACATATCCGTCCCCATGCTATGTGATGCTTGTGCGGGCCGTACCCAGGCCTTTGCCACGTGGGTACAGCCGTCCAGCCATTGTTATCCGTCCCCATGCTATGTGATGCTTGTGCGGGCCGTACCCAGGCCTTTGCCATGTGGGTACAGCCGTCCAGCCATTGTTGGGGTGACGTAGGTGTGGGCGTGGTACGACTCGTACCCACGCTCTTAAGGCGTGGGTACGGGACATACCTGTATAGTTGTGTTGCCGGTTCGCGTCGTCAGGCACTTCCTTTGTGGCGGACGCTGGCTTTGCTGGACACGTCCCCACCCCCTCGTAGTGACCAGGGCATGGGGGTCAGGTATGTCCAGGGCATGTGTGCTGTGTGACATTGGTGGTGGTTTTGTGGCCTGCCCCTGGTCCTGCCCCACCCCCCCTTTCCCCCCCTTTCCCCCCCTTTCTCCCCCTCCCTTAGTTGTTCTGACCTTCTGCGGCGTCTGCGTCGGAACCTGTAGAGGAGGTCGACTGCTATGAGGGCCGGGATGACACGAAGGTTCGGGTCTATGTCTGTCCATCGCGTACAGGTACTCCTTGTTCGTGTCGTCCTGATTTCCCGGCAGTTTTTGGCAGCCGGAAAATATTCACCGTGCGGGATGACGTCGGTGCGAATCGTAATTCCTGGTTCGTGAATGGCAGGCTGCGTGCGTCCCGACGTCACGTCGGTGCTTTCCCGGATCACATTTGTATGTTTATTTTCGTCGGTCGGGGTTTTGTACGATTCGTACAGAAATGGTGTTTCCGTGAGAATCGTAATTCCATGTTTGTACATTTTGACGACCGGGTACGCGTCGGACGGAGAATATGCTCCGTCCGACGGTTCGTACCCGGTTTTTGCAGGATCGTGATCGGCACCCTATTTTAGTTCCAAAAGTGATACTTCACATGCAATAGTCATTTACTTTAAAAAAAAAAAAAGATTTAAAAATTACCATTTCTGACCATTTTGAGAAAGTTCGACAGGTCACGGGTCATCGTATTTTCACAGAAAATTGATTTTTTGGACTGTAGAAAAAAGATTCAAAATGTCATTTGGATTGTGCCTCATTTTGAATAACTACTTTTGAAAGCCTCAATGTGACCAAAATTGCCATTTTTACAGAATATTTCTCCTTCTCAGAAGCTTCTATTTGGTAGGCCGGGGCAAAATTTCCGTTCCGTTTGCGGAATTTGCGATAATTTGGCATTTCCGCGTTCCGCGGAGAGCGCGGAAATGTCAAAATTTCCGCATTCCGCAGCTTTGCGATAATTTGGTACTTGCTCGCGCTGTAAAATAATACATTCTCGCCCGCGCGCGATCGCCTTACCTGAATCCCCGCGTTCGCCGACTAGTTTTCCCGATCCGGTCGCGTTCTCCATAAGATGTTGTATTGTTTTAGCCATTTGCGCTGTCTCGCGACAGTTCGCGCCCACAGTGACGTCATGCGTCGCGCGATCACGTCTTTCTTCTCGCGATCATGCACCGCGAGAAGAGTGAAAACAAGATGGCCGCGCCCGCAAGCAACCGCATGGGTAAGTTGGCGAGCCGCGAACACGCAGAAAATACCGCGAACGGGTGGGAAAAAAACTTCCGCATCTTCGCGATATTTCCGCGTGTTTGCGGAGATTTTAAACATCTTCGCGATAATTTTCGGAAGTCGCTTCCGCAATTTACGCCCACCCCTACTATTTGGACCAATTTCAGGCATTAAAATGACTCTAAACACACTTATTTTAGTTCCACAAGGGATAATTCACATGCAATAGACATTTACAGTAAAAAAATTAAACATTAAAAAATTACCATTTCTGACCATCTGCAGAAAGTTCAGCAGGTCACGGGTCATCGTTTTTCATCAGAAAATGTATTTTTTGGACTTTAGAAAAAAAGATTCAAAATGTCATTTGGATTGTGCCTCATGTTGAATAACTACTTTTGAAAGCCTCAATGTGACCAAAATTGCCATTTTTACATACTTTTTCTCCTACTCAGACGCTTCTATTTCGACAATTTTCAGGCATTAAAATGACTCTAAACACACTTATTTTAGTTCCAAAAGTGATAATTCACATGCAATAGTCATTTACTTTCGAAAAAAAAAAACATTACAATATTACCATTACTGATCATTTTTTGAAAGTTCGACAGGTCACGGGTCATTGTTTTTCATCAGAAAATTTATTTTTTGTACTTTAGAAAAAAAGATTCAAAATGTCATTTGGATTGTGCCTCATGTTGAATAACTACTTTTTAAAGCCTCAATGTGACCAAAATTGCAATTTTTACAGACTTTTTCTCCAACTCAGAAGCTTCTATTTCGAACATTTTCAGGCATTAAAATGACTCTAAACACACTTATTTTAGTTCCAAAAGTGATACTTCACATGCAATAGTCATTTACTTTAAAAAAAAAAAGATTTAAAAATTACCATTTCTGACCATTTTGAGAAAGTTCGACAAGTCACGGGTCATCGTATTTTCACAGAAAATTGATTTTTTGGACTGTAGAAAAAAGATTCAAAATGTAATTTGGATTGTGCCTCATGTTGAATAACTACTTTTTAAAGCCTCAATGTGACCAAAATTGCCATTTTTACAGACTTTTTCTCTTACTCAGAAGCTTCTATTTGGACCAATTTCAGGCATTAAAATGACTCTAAACACACTTATTTTAGTTCCACAAGGGATAATTCACATGCAATAGACATTTACAGTAAAAAAACCTAAACATAAAAAAATTACCATTTTTGACCACTGCAGAAAGTTCAACAGGTCACGGGTCATCGTTTTTCATCAGAAAATTGATTTTTGGGACTGTAGAAAAATTGATTCAAAATGTCATTTGGATTGTGCCTCATGATGAATAACTACATTTTCAAGCCTCATTGTGACCAGAATTGCCAATTTTACAGACTTTTTCTCCTACTCAGAAGCTTCTATTTCAACAATTTTCAGGCATTAAAATGACTCTAAACACACTTATTTTAGTTCCAAAAGTGATAATTCACATGCAATAGTCATTTACTTAAAAAAATAAAAGATACAAAAATTACCATTTCTGACCATTTTGAGAAAGTTCGACAGGTCACGGGTCATCGTATTTCATCAGAAAATTGATTTTTTGGATTGTAGAAAAAAAGATTCAAAATGTCATTTGGATTGTGCCTCATGTTGAATAACTACTTTTGAAAGCCTCAATGTGACCAAAATTGCCATTTTTACAGACTTTTTCTCCTACTCAGAAGCTCCTATTTCGACCATTTTCAGGCATTAAAATGACTCTAAACACACTTATTTTAGTTCCAAAAGTGATACTTCACATGCAATAGTCATTTACTTTAAATAAAATAAACATTAAAAAATGACCATTTCTGATCATTTTTTGAAAGTTCGACAGGTCACGGGTCATCGTTTTTCATCAGAAAATTGATTTTTTGGACTGTAGAAAAAAAGTTTCAATATGTCATTTGGATTGTGCCTCATGTTGAATAACTACTTTTTAAAGCCTCAATGTGACCAAAATTGCAATTTTTACAGACTTTTTCTCCAACTCAGAAGCTTCTATTTCGACCATTTTCAGGCATTAAAATGACTCTAAACACACTTATTTTAGTTCCAAAAGTGATAATTCACATCCAATAGTCATTTACTTTAAAAAAACAAACGATAAAAAAATTACCATTTCTGACCATTTTGAGAAAGTTCGACAGGTCACGGGTCATCGTATTTCATCAGAAAATCGATTTTTTGGACTGTAGAATTTTTTTTTCAAAATGTCATTTGGATTGTGCCTCATGTTGAATATCTACTTTTGAAAGCCTCAATGTGACCAAAATTGCCATTTTTACAGACTTTTTCTCTTACTCAGAAGCTTCTATTTGGACCAATTTCAGGCATTAAAATGACTCTAAACACACTTATTTTAGTTCCACAAGGGATAATTCACATGCAACAGACATTTACAGTAAAAAAACTTAAACATTAAAAAATTACCATTTCTGACCATCTGCAGAAAGTTCAACAGGTCACGGGTCATCGTTTTTCATCAGAAAATTGATTTTTTGGACTGCAGAAAAAAGATTTAAAATGTCATTTGGATTGTGCCTCATGTTGAATAACTACTTTTGAAAGCCTCTGTGAACAAAATTGCAATTTTTACAGACTTTTTCTCCTTCTCAGAAGCTTCTATTTCGACCATTTTCAGGCATTAAAATGACTCTAAACACACTTATTTTAGTTCCAAAAGTGATAATTCACATGCAATAGTCATTTACTTTAAAAAAAATAAACATTAAAAAATTACCATTTCTGATCATTTTTTGAAAGTTCGACAGGTCACGGGTCATCGTTTTTCATCAGAAAATTGATTTTTTGGACAGTAGAAAAAAAACATTCAAAATGTAATTTGGATTGTGCCTCATGTTGAATAACTACTTTTTAAAGCCTCAATGTGACCAAAATTGCCATTTTTACCGACTTTTTCTTTTACTCAGAAGCTTCTATTTGGACCAATTACAGGCATTACAATGACTCTAAACACACTTATTTTAGTTCCACAAGGGATAATTCACATGCAATAGTCATTTACAGTAAAAAAATTAAACATTAAAAAACTACCATTTCTGACCATCTGCAGAAAGTTCAACAGGTCACGGGTCATCGTTTTTCATCAGAAAATTGATTTCTTGGACTGTAGAAAAATTGATTCAAAATGGCATTTTGATTGTGCCTCATGATGAATAACTACATTTTCAAGCCTCATTGTGACCAGAATTGCCATTTTTACAGACTTTTTCTCCTACTCAGAAGCTTCTATTTCAACCATTTTCAGGCATTAAAATGACTCTAAACACACTTATTTTAGTTCCAAAAGTGATAATTCACATGCAATAGTCATTTACTTAAAAAAATAAAAGATAAAAAAATTACCATTTCAGACCATTTTGAGAAAGTTCGACAGGTCACGGGTCATCGTATTTCATCTGAAAATTGATTTTTTGGACTGTAGAAAAAAAGATTCAAAATGTCATTTGGATTGTGCCTCATGTTGAATAACTACTTTTGAAAGCCTCAATGTGACCAAAATTGCCATTTTTACATACTTTTTCTCCTACTCAGAAGCTTCTATTTTGACCATTTTCAGGCATTAAAATGACTCTAAACACACTTATTTTCGTTCCAAAAGTGATAATTCACATGCAATAGTTATTTACTTTAAAAAAAACTTAAACATTAAAAAAATACCATTTCTGATCATTTTTTGAAAGTTCGACATGTCACGGGTCATCGTTTTTCATCAGAAAACTTATTTTTTGGACTGTAGGAAAAAAGATTCAAAATGTCATTTGGATTGTGCCTCATGTTGAATAACTACTTTTTAAAGCCTCAATGTGACCAAAATTGCCATTTTTACAGGCTTTTTCTCCTACTCAGAAGCTTCTATTTCGACCATTTTCAGGCATTAAAATGACTCTAAACACACTTATTTTAGTTCCAAAAGTGATACTTCACATGCAATAGTCATTTACTTTAAATAAAATAAACATTAAAAAATGACCATTTCTGATCATTTTTTGAAAGTTCGACAGGTCACGGGTCATCGTTTTTCATCAGAAAATTGATTTTTTGGACTGTAGAAAAAAAGATTCAAAATGTCATTTGGATTGTGCCTCATGTTGAATAACTACTTTTTAAAGCCTCAATGTGACCAAAATTGCAATTTTTACAGACTTTTTCTCCAACTCAGAAGCTTCTATTCCGACCATTTTCAGGCATTAAAATGACTCTAAACACACTTATTTTAGTTCCAAAAGTGATAATTCACATGCAATAGTTATTACAGTAAAAAAATTAAACATTTAAAAATTACCATTTCTGACCATCTGGAGAAAGTTCAACAGGTCACGGTTCATCGTTTTTCATCAGAAAATTGATTTTTTGGACTGTAGAAAAATTGATTCAAAATGTCATTTGGATTGTGCCTCATGTTGAATAACTACTTTTTAAAGCCTCAATGTGACCAAAATTGCTATTTTTACAGACTTTTTCTCCTACTCAGAAGATTCTATTTCGACCAATTTCAGGCATTAAAATGTCTCTAAACACACTTATTTTAGTTCCAAAAGTGATAATTCACATGCAATAGTTATTACAGTAAAAAAATTAAACATTTAAAAATTACCATTTCTGACCATCTGGAGAAAGTTCAACAGGTCACGGTTCATCGTTTTTCATCAGAAAATTGATTTTTTGGACTGTAGAAAAATTGATTCAAAATGTCATTTGGATTGTGCCTCATGCTGAATAACTAAATTTTCAAGCCTCATTGTGACCAAAATTGCCATTTTTACAGACTTTTTCTCCCACTCAGAAACTTCTATTTCGACCAATTTCAGATATTAAAATGACTCTAAACACACTTATTTTAGTTCCAAAAGTGATAATTCACATGCAAAAGTAATTTACAGTCAAAAAATTAAACATTAAAAAATTACCATTTCTGACCATTTTGGGAAAGATCGACAGGTCACGGGTCATCGTTTGTCATCAGAAAATTGATTTTTTGGAGTGTAGAAAAAAAGATTCAAAATGTCATTTGGATTGTGCCTCATGTTGAATAACTACTTTTTAAGGCCTCAATGTGACCAAAATCGCCATTTTAACAGACTTTTTCTCCTACTCAGAAGCATCTATTCCGACCGATTTCAGGCATTCAAATGACTCTAAACACACTTATTTTAGTTCCAAAAGTGATAATTCACATGCAATAGTCATTTACAGTCAAATCAATAAACATTAAAAAATTACCATTTCTGACCATTTTGAGAAAGTTAGACTGGTCACGGGGCATCGTTTTTCATCAGAAAACAGATTTTTTGGACTGTAAAAAAAAAGATTGAAAATATCATTTGGATTGTGCCTCATGTTGAATAACTACTTTTTAAAGCCTCAATGTGACCAAAATTGCTATTTTTACAGACTTTTTCTTCTACTCAGAAGCTTCTATTTCGACCATTTTCAGGCATTAAAATGACTCTTAACACACTTATTTTAGTTCCAAAAGTGATAATTCACATTTAATAGTCATTTACTTAAAAAAAATAAACATTCAAAAATTACAATTTCTGACCCTCTGGAGAAAGTTCAACAGGTCACGGTTCATCGTTTTTCATCAGAAAATAATTTTTTGGACTGTAGAAACATTGATTCAAAATGTCATTTGGATTGTGCCTAATGCTCAATAACTACTTTTTAAAGCCTCAATGTGACCAAAATTGCCATTTTATAGACTTTTTCTCCTACTCAGAAGCTTCTATTTCGACCAATTTCAGGCAATAAATGACTCTAAACACACTTATTTGAGTTCCAAAAGTGATAATTCACATGCAATAGTCATTACAGTCAAAAAATTAAACATTAAAAAATTATCATTTCTGACCATCTGGAGAAAGTTTGACAGGTCACGGGTCATCGTTTTTCATCACAAAATTGATTTTTTGGACGGTAGAAAAAGAGATTCAAAATTTCATTTGGATTGTGCCTCATGTTGAATAACTACTTTTTAAAGCCTCAATGTGACCAAAATTGCCATTTTTACAGACTTTTTCTCCTACTCAGAAGCTTCTATTTCGACCAATCTCAGGCATTAAAATGACTCTAAACACACTTATTTTAGTTCCAAAAGTGATAATTCACATCCAATAGTCATTTACTTTAAAAAAACAAACGATAAAAAAATTACCATTTCTGACCATTTTGAGAAAGTTCGACAGGTCACGGGTCATCGTATTTCATCAGAAAATCGATTTTTTGGACGTTAGAATTTTTTTTTCAAAATGTCATTTGGATTGTGCCTCATGTTGAATATCTACTTTTGAAAGCCTCAATGTGACCAAAATTGCCATTTTTACAGACTTTTTCTCTTACTCAGAAGCTTCTATTTGGACCAATTTCAGGCATTAAAATGACTCTAAACACACTTATTTTAGTTCCACAAGGGATAATTCACATGCAACAGACATTTACAGTAAAAAAATTAAACATTAAAAAATTACCATTTCTGACCATCTGCAGAAAGTTCAACAGGTCACGGGTCATCGTTTTTCATCAGAAAATTGATTTTTTGGACTGTAGAAAAAAGATTTAAAATGTCATTTGGATTGTGCCTCATGTTGAATAACTACTTTTGAAAGCCTCTGTGAACAAAATTGCAATTTTTACAGACTTTTTCTCCTTCTCAGAAGCTTCTATTTCGACCATTTTCAGGCATTAAAATGACTCTAAACACACTTATTTTAGTTCCAAAAGTGATAATTCACATGCAATAGTCATTTACTTTAAAAAAAATAAACATTAAAAATTACCATTTCTGATTATTTTTTGAAAGTTCGACAGGTCACGGGTCATCGTTTTTCATCAGAAAATTGATTTTTTGGACAGTAGAAAAAAAACATTCAAAATGTAATTTGGATTGTGCCTCATGTTGAATAACTACTTTTTAAAGCCTCAATGTGACCAAAATTGCCATTTTTACCGACTTTTTCTCTTACTCAGAAGCTTCTATTTGGACCAATTACAGGCATTACATTGACTCTAAACACACTTATTTTAGTTCCAAAAGTGATAATTCACATGCAATAGTCATTTACTTAAAAAAATAAAAGATAAAAAAATTACCATTTCTGACCTTTTTGAGAAAGTTCGACAGGTCACGGGTCATCGTATTTCATCTGAAAATTGATTTTTTGGACTGTAGAAAAAAAGATTCAAAATGTCATTTGGATTGTGCCTCATGTTGAATAACTACTTTTGAAAGCCTCAATGTGACCAAAATTGCCATTTTTACATACTTTTTCTCCTACTCAGAAGCTTCTATTTTGACCATTTTCAGGCATTAAAATGACTCTAAACACACTTATTTTCGTTCCAAAAGTGATAATTCACATGCAATAGTTATTTACTTTAAAAAAAACTTAAACATTTAAAAAATACCATTTCTGATCATTTTTTGAAAGTTCGACATGTCACGGGTCATCGTTTTTCATCAGAAAACTTATTTTCTGGACTGTAGGAAAAAAGATTCAAAATGTCATTTGGATTGTGCCTCATGTTGAATAACTACTTTTTAAAGCCTCAATGTGACCAAAATTGCCATTTTTACAGGCTTTTTCTCCTACTCAGAAGCTTCTATTTCGACCATTTTCAGGCATTAAAATGACTCTAAACACACTTATTTTAGTTCCAAAAGTGATACTTCACATGCAATAGTCATTTACTTTAAATAAAATAAACATTAAAAAATGACCATTTCTGATCATTTTTTGAAAGTTCGACAGGTCACGGGTCATCGTTTTTCATCAGAAAATTGATTTTTTGGACTGTAGAAAAAAAGATTCAAAATATCATTTGGATTGTGCCTCATGTTGAATAACTACTTTTTAAAGCCTCAATGTGACCAAAATTGCAATTTTTACAGACTTTTTCTCCAACTCAGAAGCTTCTATTCCGACCATTTTCAGGCATTAAAATGACTCTAAACACACTTATTTTAGTTCCAAAAGTGATAATTCACATGCAGTAGTTATTACAGTAAAAAAATTAAACATTTAAAAATTACCATTTCTGACCATCTGGAGAAAGTTCAACAGGTCACGGTTCATCGTTTTTCATCAGAAAATTGATTTTTTGGACTGTAGAAAAATTGATTCAAAATGTCATTTGGATTGTGCCTCATGTTGAATAACTACTTTTTAAAGCCTCAATGTGACCAAAATTGCTATTTTTACAGACTTTTTCTCCTACTCAGAAGATTCTATTTCGACCAATTTCAGGCATTAAAATGTCTCTAAACACACTTATTTTAGTTCCAAAAGTGATAATTCACATGCAATAGTTATTACAGTAAAAAAATTAAACATTTAAAAATTACCATTTCTGACCATCTGGAGAAAGTTCAACAGGTCACGGTTCATCGTTTTTCATCAGAAAATTGATTTTTTGGACTGTAGAAAAATTGATTCAAAATGTCATTTGGATTGTGCCTCATGCTGAATAACTAAATTTTCAAGCCTCATTGTGACCAAAATTGCCATTTTTACAGACTTTTTCTCCCACTCAGAAACTTCTATTTCGACCAATTTCAGATATTAAAATGACTCTAAACACACTTATTTTAGTTCCAAAAGTGATAATTCACATGCAAAAGTAATTTACAGTCAAAAAATTAAACATTAAAAAATTACCATTTCTGACCATTTTGGGAAAGATCGACAGGTCACGGGTCATCGTTTGTCATCAGAAAATTGATTTTTTGGAGTGTAGAAAAAAAGATTCAAAATGTCATTTGGATTGTGCCTCATGTTGAATAACTACTTTTTAAGGCCTCAATGTGACCAAAATCGCCATTTTAACAGACTTTTTCTCCTACTCAGAAGCATCTATTCCGACCGATTTCAGGCATTCAAATGACTCTAAACACACTTATTTTAGTTCCAAAAGTGATAATTCACATGCAATAGTCATTTACAGTCAAATCAATAAACATTAAAAAAATTACCATTTCTGACCATTTTGAGAAAGTTAGACTGGTCACGGGGCATCGTTTTTCATCAGAAAACAGATTTTTTGGACTGTAAAAAAAAAGATTGAAAATATCATTTGGATTGTGCCTCATGTTGAATAACTACTTTTTAAAGCCTCAATGTGACCAAAATTGCTATTTTTACAGACTTTTTCTTCTACTCAGAAGCTTCTATTTCGACCATTTTCAGGCATTAAAATGACTCTTAACACACTTATTTTAGTTCCAAAAGTGATAATTCACATTTAATAGTCATTTACTTAAAAAAAATAAACATTCAAAAATTACCATTTCTGACCCTCTGGAGAAAGTTCAACAGGTCACGGTTCATCGTTTTTCATCAGAAAATAATTTTTTGGACTGTAGAAACATTGATTCAAAATGTCATTTGGATTGTGCCTAATGCTCAATAACTACTTTTTAAAGCCTCAATGTGACCAAAATTGCCATTTTATAGACTTTTTCTCCTACTCAGAAGCTTCTATTTCGACCAATTTCAGGCAATAAATGACTCTAAACACACTTATTTGAGTTCCAAAAGTGATAATTCACATGCAATAGTCATTAAAGTCAAAAAATTAAACATTAAAAAATTATCATTTCTGACCATCTGGAGAAAGTTTGACAGGTCACGGGTCATCGTTTTTCATCACAAAATTGATTTTTTGGACGGTAGAAAAAGAGATTCAAAATTTCATTTGGATTGTGCCTCATGTTGAATAACTACTTTTTAAAGCCTCAATGTGACCAAAATTGCCATTTTTACAGACTTTTTCTCCTACTCAGAAGCTTCTATTTCGACCAATCTCAGGCATTAAAATGACTCTAAACACACTTATTTTAGTTCCAAAAGTGATAATTCACATGCAATAGTCATTACAATAAAAAAATTGAACATTAAAAAATCACCATTTCTGACCATTTTGAGAAAGTTCGACAGGTCACGGATCATCGTTTTTCATCAGAAAATTGATTTTTTGGACTGTAAAAAAAAAGATTCAAAATGTCATTTGGATTGTGCCTCATGTTGAATAACTACTTTTTAAAGCCTCAATGTGACCCAAATTTTTTTTTTACAGACTTTTTCTTCTACTCAGAAGCTTCTATTTCTACCATTTTCAGGCATTAAAATGACTCTTAACACACTTATTTTAGTTCCAAAAGTGATAATTCACATGCAATAGTCATTTACAGTCAAAAAATTGAACATTAAAAAATTACCATTTCTGACCATCTGGAGAAAGTTTGACAGGTCACGGGTCATCGTTTTTCATCAGAAAATTGATTTTTTGGACTGTAGAAAAAGAGATTCAAAATGTCATTTGGATTGTGTCTCATGTTGAATAAATACTTTTTAGAGCCTCGATGTGACCAAAATTGCAATTTTTACAGACTTTTTCTCCTACTCAGAAGCTTCTATTTCAACTATTTTCAGGCATTAAAATGGCTCTTAACACACTTATTTTAGTTCCAAACGTGATAATTCACATGTAACAGTCATTTACAGTCAAAAAATTAAACATTACAAAATTACCATTTCTGACCATCTGGAGAAAGTTCGACAGGTCACAGGTAATCGTTTTTCATCAGAAAAATGATTTTTTGGACTGTAGAAAAATTGATTCAAAATGTAATTTGGATTGTGCCTCATGCTGAATAACTACATTTTCAAGCCTCATTGTGACCAAAATTGCCATTTTACAGACTTTTTCTCTCACTCAGAAGCTTCTATTTTGACCAATTTCAGGCATTAAAATGACTCTAAACACACTTATTTTAGTTCCTAAATTGATAATTCACATGCAATAATCATTTACAGTCAAAAAACGTAAACATTAAAAAATTACCATTCCTAACCATCTGGAGAAAGTTCAACAGGTCACGGTTCATCGTTTTTGATCAGAAAATTGATTTTTTGGACTATAGAAAAGGATAGTCAAAATCTCATTTGGATTGTGCCTCATGTTGAATAACTACTTTTTAAAGCCTCAATGTGACCAAAATTGCCATTTTTACAGACTTTTTCTCCTACTCAGAAGCTTCTATTTCGACTGATTTCAGGCATTAAAATGACTCTTAACACACTTAGTTTAGTTCCAAAAGTGATAATTCACATGCAATAGTCATTTACAGTCAAAAAATTAAACATTAAAAAACTTACCATTTCTGACCATCTGGTGAAAGTTCGATAGGTCACGGGTCATCGTTTTTCATCAGAAAATTGATTTTTTGGACTGTAAAAAAAAAGATTCAAAATGTCATTTGGATTGTGCCTCATGTTGAATAACTACTTTTAAAAGCCTCAATGTGAACAAAAATTGCTATTTTTACAGACTTTTTCTCCTACTCGGAAGCTTCTATTTCGACCAATTTCAGGCACTAAAATGACTCTTAACACACTTATTTTAGTTCCAAAAGTGATAATTCACATACAATAGTCATTGACTTTACAAAAAATAAACATTAAAAAATTACCATTTATGACCATTTTGAGAAAGTTCGACAGGTCACGAGTCATCATTTTTCATCAGAAAATTGATTTTTTGGACTGTAGAAAAAGAGATTCAAAATATCATTTGGATTGTGCCTCATGTTGAATAACTACTTTTTAAAGCCTCAATGTGACCAAAATTGCTAATTTTTACAGACTTTTTCTTCTACTCAAAAGCTTCTATTTCGACAATTTTCAGGCATTAAAATGACTCTTAACACACTTATTTTAGTTCCAAAAGTGATAATTCACATGCAATAGTCATTTACAGTCAAAAAATTGAACATTAAAAAATTACCATTTCTGACCATTTTAAGAAAGATCGACAGGACACGGGTCATCATTTTTCATCAGAAAATTGATTTTTTTGGACTGTAGAAAAAGAGATTCAAAATATCATTTGGATTGTGCCTCATGTTGAATAACTACTTTTTAAAGCCTCAATGTGACCAAAATTGCTAATTTTTACAGACTTTTTCTTCTACTCAGAAGCTTCTATTTCGACCATTTTCAGGCATTACAATGACTCTTAACACACTTATTTTAGTTCCAAAAGTGATAATTCACATGCAGTAGTCATTTACAGTCAATAAATTAAACATTAAAAACTTACAATTTCTGACCATCTGGAGAAAGTTCGACAGGTCACAGGTCATCGTTTTTCATCAGAAAATTGATTTTTTGGACTGTAAAAAAAAAGATTCAAAATGTCATTTGGGTTGTGCCTCATGTTGAATAACTACTTTTAAAAGCGTTAATGTGACCAAAATTGCCATTTTTACAGACTTTTTCTCCGACTCAGAAGCTTCTATTTCGACCGATTACAGGCATTAAAATGACTCTAAACACACTTATTTTAGTTCCAAAAGTGATAATTCACATGCAATAGTCATTACAGTCAAAAAATTAAACATTAAAAAATTACCATTTCTGACCATCTGGAGAAAGTTCAACAGGTCACGGGTTATCGTTTTTCATCAGAAAATTGATTTTTTGGACTGTAGAAAAATGGATTCAAAATGTCATTTGGATTGTGCCTCATGCTGAATAACTAAATTTTCAAGCCTCATTGTGACCAAAATTGCCATTTTTACAGACTTTTTCTCCCACTCAGAAGCTTCTATTTCGACCAATTTCAGGTATTAAAATGACTCTAAAAACACTTATTCTAGTTCCAAAAGTGATAATTCACATGCAATAGTAATTTACAGTCAAAACATTAAGCATTAAAAACTTACCATTTCTGACCATCTGGAGAAAGTTTGACAGGTCACGGGTCATCGTTTTTCATCAGAAAATTGATTTTTTGGACCCGTAGAAAAATAGATTCATAATGTCATTTGGATTGTGCCTCATGTTGAATAACTACTTATTGAAGCCTCAATGTGACCAAAATTGCTATTTTTATAGACTTTTTCTCCTACTCAGAAGCATCTATTTCGACCAATTTCAGGCATTAAAATGACTCTAAACGCACTTATTTTAGTTCCAAAAGTGATAATTCACATGCAATAGTCATTTACAGTCAATAAATTAAACATTAAAAACTTACAATTTCTGACCATCTGGAGAAAGTTCAACAGGTCACGGGTCATCGTTTTTCATCAGAAAATTGATTTTTTGGTCTGTAGAAAAAATGATTCAAAATGTCATTTGGATTGTGCCTCATGTTGAATACTTACATTTTAAAGCATCAATGTGACCAAAAATGCCATTTTTACAGACTTTTTCTCCTACTCAAAGCTTCTATTTCGACCAATTTTAGGAATCTAAATGACCTAAACACACGTATTTTAGTTCCAAAAGTGATAATTCACATGCAATAGTCATTTACAGTCAAAAAACTAAACATCAAAAATTACCATTTCTGACCATTTTGAGAAAGTTCGACAGGTCACGGTTCATCGTTTTTCATCAGAAAATTGATTTTTTGGACTGTAGAAAAATTGATTGAAAATGTCATTTGGATTGTGCCTCATTCTGAATAACTACTTTATAAAGCCTCAATGTGTGCAAAATTGCCATTTTTACAGACATTTTTCTCCTACTCAGAAGCTTCTATTTCGACCCATTTCAGGCATTAAAATGACTCTAAACACACTTATTTTAGTTCCAAAAGTGATAATTCACATGCAATAGTCATTGACTTTACAAAAAATAAACATTAAAAAATTACCATTTATGACCATTTTGAGAAAGTTCGACAGGTCACGGGTCATCATTTTTCATCAGAAAATTGATTTTTTGGACTGTAGAAAAAGAGATTCAAAATATCATTTGGATTGTGCCTCATGTTGAATAACTACTTTTTAAAGCCTCAATGTGACCAAAATTGCTAATTTTTACAGACTTTTTCTTCTACTCAAAAGCTTCTATTTCGACCATTTTCAGGCATTAAAATGACTCTTAACACACTTATTTTAGTTCCAAAAGTGATAATTCACATGCAATAGTCATTTACAGTCAAAAAATTGAACATTAAAAAATTACCATTTCTGACCATTTTGAGAAAGATCGACAGGACACGGGTCATCATTTTTCATCAGAAAATTGATTTTTTGGACTGTAGAAAAAGAGATTCAAAATATCATTTGGATTGTGCCTCATGTTGAATAACTACTTTTTAAAGCCTCAATGTGACCAAAATTGCTAATTTTTACAGACTTTTTCTTCTACTCAGAAGCTTCTATTTCGACCATTTTCAGGCATTACAATGACTCTTAACACACTTATTTTAGTTCCAAACGTGATAATTCACATGCAGTAGTCATTTACAGTCACTAAATTAAACATTAAAATCTTACCATTTCTGACCATCTGGAGAAAGTTCGACAGGTCACAGGTCATCGTTTTTCATCAGAAAATTGATTTTTTGGACTGTAAAAAAAAAGATTCAAAATGTCATTTGGGTTGTGCCTCATGTTGAATAACTACTTTTAAAAGCCTCATTGTGACCAAAATTGCCATTTTTACAGACTTTTTCTCCCACTCTGAAGCTTCTATTTCGACCAATTTCAGGAATTAAAATGACTCTAAAAACACTTATTTTAGTTCCAAAAGTGATAATTCACATGCAATAGTCATTTACAGTCAAAACATTAAGCATTAAAAACTTACCATTTCTTACCATCTGGAGAAAGTTTGACAGGTCACGGGTCATCGTTTTTCATCAGAAAATTGATTTTTTGGACCCGTAGAAAAATAGATTCATAATGTCATTTGGATTGTGCCTCATGTTGAATAACTACTTATTGAAGCCTCAATGTGACCAAAATTGCCATTTTTATAGACTTTTTCTCCTACTCAGAAGCTTCTATTTCGCCCAATTCCAGGCATTAAAATGACTCTAAACGCACTTATTTTAGTTCCAAAAGTGATAATTCACATGCAATAGTCATTTACAGTCAATAAATTAAACATTAAAAACTTACCATTTCTGACCATCTGGAGAAAGTTCAACAGGTCACGGGTCATCATTTTTCATCAGAAAATTGTTTTTTTTGGACTGTAGAAAAAGAGATTCAAAATATCATTTGGATTGTGCCTCATGTTGAATAACTACTTTTTAAAGCCTCAATGTGACCAAAATTGCTAATTTTTACAGACTTTTTCTTCTACTCATAAGCTTCTATTTCGACCATTTTCAGGCATTAAAATGACTCTTAACACACTTATTTTAGTTCCAAAAGTGATAATTCACATGCAATAGTCATTTACAGTCAAAAAATTGAACATTAAAAAATTACCATTTCTGACCATTTTAAGAAAGATCGACAGGACACGGGTCATCATTTTTCATCAGAAAATTGATTTTTTGGACTGTAGAAAAAGAGATTCAAAATATCATTTGGATTGTGCCTCATGTTGAATAACTACTTTTTAAAGCCTCAATGTGACCAAAATTGCTAATTTTTACAGACTTTTTCTTCTACTCAGAAGCTTCTATTTCGACCATTTTCAGGCATTACAATGACTCTTAACACACTTATTTTAGTTCCAAAAGTGATAATTCACATGCAGTAGTCATTTACAGTCAATAAATTAAACATTAAAAACTTACAATTTCTGACCATCTGGAAAAAGTTCGACAGGTCACAGGTCATCGTTTTTCATCAGAAAATTGATTTTTTGGACTGTAAAAAAAAAGATTCAAAATGTCATTTGGGTTGTGCCTCATGTTGAATAACTACTTTTAAAAGCCTCAATGTGACCAAAATTGCCATTTTTACAGACTTTTTCTCCGACTCAGAAGCTTCTATTTCGACCGATTACAGGCATTAAAATGACTCTAAACACACTTATTTTAGTTCCAAAAGTGATAATTCACATGCAATAGTCATTACAGTCAAAAAATTAAACTTTAAAAAATTACCATTTCTGACCATCTGGAGAAAGTTCAACAGGTCATGGGTCATCGTTTTTCATCAGAAAATTGATTTTTTGGACTGTAGAAAAATGGATTCAAAATGTCATTTGGATTGTGCCTCATGCTGAATTACTAAATTTTCAAGCCTCATTGTGACCAAAATTGCCATTTTTACAGACTTTTTCTCCCACTCAGAAGCTTCAATTTCGACCAATTTCAGGTATTAAAATGACTCTAAAAACACTTATTCTAGTTCCAAAAGTGATAATTTACATGCAATAGTAATTTACAGTCAAAACATTAAGCATTAAAAACTTACCATTTCTGACCATCTGGAGAAAGTTTGACAGGTCACGGGTCATCGTTTTTCATCAGAAAATTGATTTTTTGGACCCGTAGAAAAATAGATTCATAATGTCATTTGGATTGTGCCTCATGTTGAATAACTACTTATTGAAGCCTCAATGTGACCAAAATTGCCATTTTTATAGACTTTTTCTCCTACTCAGAAGCTTCTATTTCGACCAATTTCAGGCATTAAAATGACTCTAAACGCACTTATTTTAGTTCCAAAAGTGATAATTCACATGCAATAGTCATTTACAGTCAATAAATTAAACATTAAAAACTTACAATTTCTGACCATCTGGAGAAAGTTCAACAGGTCACGGGTCATCGTTTTTCATCAGAAAATTGATTTTTTGGCCTGTAGAAAAAATTATTCAAAATGTCATTTGGATTGTGCCTCATGTTGAATACTTACATATTAAAGCATCAATGTGACCAAAAATGCCATTTTTACAGACTTTTTCTCCTACTCAAAGCTTCTATTTCGACCAATTTTAGGAATCTAAATGACCTAAACACACGTATTTTAGTTCCAAAAGTGATAATTCACATGCAATAGTCATTTACAGTCAAAAAACTAAACATCAAAAATTACCATTTCTGACCATTTTGAGAAAGTTCGACAGGTCACGGTTCATCGTTTTTCATCAGAAAATTGATTTTTTGGACTGTAGAAAAAGAGATTCAAAATATCATTTGGATTGTGCCTCATGTTGAATAACTACTTTTTAAAGCCTCAATGTGACCAAAATTGCTAATTTTTACAGACTTTTTCTTCTACTCAAAAGCTTCTATTTCGACCATTTTCAGGCATTAAAATGACTCTTAACACACTTATTTTAGTTCCAAAAGTGATAATTCACATGCAATAGTCATTTACAGTCAAAAAATTGAACATTAAAAAATTACCATTTCTGACCATTTTGAGAAAGATCGACAGGACACGGGTCATCATTTTTCATCAGAAAATTGATTTTTTGGACTGTAGAAAAAGAGATTCAAAATATCATTTGGATTGTGCCTCATGTTGAATAACTACTTTTTAAAGCCTCAATGTGACCAAAATTGCTAATTTTTACAGACTTTTTCTTCTACTCAGAAGCTTCTATTTCGACCATTTTCAGGCATTACAATGACTCTTAACACACTTATTTTAGTTCCAAAAGTGATAATTCACATGCAGTAGTCATTTACAGTCAATAAATTAAACATTAAAAACTTACCATTTCTGACCATCTGGAGAAAGTTTGACAGGTCACGGGTCATCGTTTTTCATCAGAAAATTGATTTTTTGGACCCGTAGAAAAATAGATTCATAATGTCATTTGGATTGTGCCTCATGTTGAATAACTACTTATTGAAGCCTCAATGTGACCAAAATTGCCATTTTTATAGACTTTTTCTCCTACTCAGAAGCTTCTATTTCGCCCAATTCCAGGCATTAAAATGACTCTAAACGCACTTATTTTAGTTCCAAAAGTGATAATTCACATGCAATAGTCATTTACAGTCAATAAATTAAACATTAAAAACTTACCATTTCTGACCATCTGGAGAAAGTTCAACAGGTCACGGGTCATCATTTTTCATCAGAAAATTGTTTTTTTTGGACTGTAGAAAAAGAGATTCAAAATATCATTTGGATTGTGCCTCATGTTGAATAACTACTTTTTAAAGCCTCAATGTGACCAAAATTGCTAATTTTTACAGACTTTTTCTTCTACTCATAAGCTTCTATTTCGACCATTTTCAGGCATTAAAATGACTCTTAACACACTTATTTTAGTTCCAAAAGTGATAATTCACATGCAATAGTCATTTACAGTCAAAAAATTGAACATTAAAAAATTACCATTTCTGACCATTTTAAGAAAGATCGACAGGACACGGGTCATCATTTTTCATCAGAAAATTGATTTTTTGGACTGTAGAAAAAGAGATTCAAAATATCATTTGGATTGTGCCTCATGTTGAATAACTACTTTTTAAAGCCTCAATGTGACCAAAATTGCTAATTTTTACAGACTTTTTCTTCTACTCAGAAGCTTCTATTTCGACCATTTTCAGGCATTACAATGACTCTTAACACACTTATTTTAGTTCCAAAAGTGATAATTCACATGCAGTAGTCATTTACAGTCAATAAATTAAACATTAAAAACTTACAATTTCTGACCATCTGGAGAAAGTTCGACAGGTCACAGGTTATCGTTTTTCATCAGAAAATTGATTTTTTGGACTGTAAAAAAAAAGATTCAAAATGTCATTTGGGTTGTGCCTCATGTTGAATAACTACTTTTAAAAGCCTCAATGTGACCAAAATTGCCATTTTTACAGACTTTTTCTCCGACTCAGAAGCTTCTATTTCGACCGATTACAGGCATTAAAATGACTCTAAACACACTTATTTTAGTTCCAAAAGTAATAATTCACATGCAATAGTCATTACAGTCAAAAAATTAAACTTTAAAAAATTACCATTTCTGACCATCTGGAGAAAGTTCAACAGGTCACGGGTCATCGTTTTTCATCAGAAAATTGATTTTTTGGACTGTAGAAAAATGGATTCAAAATGTCATTTGGGTTGTGCCTCATGTTGAATAACTACTTTTAAAAGCCTCAATGTGACCAAAATTGCCATTTTTACAGACTTTTTCTCCGACTCAGAAGCTTCTATTTCGACCGATTACAGGCATTAAAATGACTCTAAACACACTTATTCTAGTTCCAAAAGTGATAATTTACATGCAATAGTAATTTACAGTCAAAACATTAAGCATTAAAAACTTACCATTTCTGACCATCTGGAGAAAGTTTGACAGGTCACGGGTCATCGTTTTTCATCAGAAAATTGATTTTTTGGACCCGTAGAAAAATAGATTCATAATGTCATTTGGATTGTGCCTCATGTTGAATAACTACTTATTGAAGCCTCATTGTGACCAAAATTGCCATTTTTATAGACTTTTTCTCCTACTCAGAAGCTTCTATTTCGACCAATTTCAGGCATTAAAATGACTCTAAACGCACTTATTTTAGTTCCAAAAGTGATAATTCACATGCAATAGTCATTTACAGTCAATAAATTAAACATTAAAAACTTACAATTTCTGACCATCTGGAGAAAGTTCAACAGGTCACGGGTCATCGTTTTTCATCAGAAAATTGATTTTTTGGACTGTAGAAAAAAGATTCAAAATATCATTTGGATTGTGCCTCATGTTGAATAACTACTTTTTAAAGCCTCAATGTGACCAAAATTGCTAATTTTTACAGACTTTTTCTTCTACTCAGAAGCTTCTATTTCGACCATTTTCAGGCATTACAATGACTCTTAACACACTTATTTTAGTTCCAAAAGTGATAATTCACATGCAGTAGTCATTTACAGTCAATAAATTAAACATTAAAAACTTACAATTTCTGACCATCTGGAAAAAGTTCGACAGGTCACAGGTCATCGTTTTTCATCAGAAAATTGATTTTTTGGACTGTAAAAAAAAAGATTCAAAATGTCATTTGGGTTGTGCCTCATGTTGAATAACTACTTTTAAAAGCCTCAATGTGACCAAAATTGCCATTTTTACAGACTTTTTCTCCGACTCAGAAGCTTCTATTTCGACCGATTACAGGCATTAAAATGACTCTAAACACACTTATTTTAGTTCCAAAAGTGATAATTCACATGCAATAGTCATTACAGTCAAAAAATTAAACTTTAAAAAATTACCATTTCTGACCATCTGGAGAAAGTTCAACAGGTCACGGGTCATCGTTTTTCATCAGAAAATTGATTTTTTGGACTGTAGAAAAATGGATTCAAAATGTCATTTGGATTGTGCCTCATGCTGAATTACTAAATTTTCAAGCCTCATTGTGACCAAAATTGCCATTTTTACAGACTTTTTCTCCCACTCAGAAGCTTCAATTTCGACCAATTTCAGGTATTAAAATGACTCTAAAAACACTTATTCTAGTTCCAAAAGTGATAATTTACATGCAATAGTAATTTACAGTCAAAACATTAAGCATTAAAAACTTACCATTTCTGACCATCTGGAGAAAGTTTGACAGGTCACGGGTCATCGTTTTTCATCAGAAAATTGATTTTTTGGACCCGTAGAAAAATAGATTCATAATGTCATTTGGATTGTGCCTCATGTTGAATAACTACTTATTGAAGCCTCAATGTGACCAAAATTGCCATTTTTATAGACTTTTTCTCCTACTCAGAAGCTTCTATTTCGACCAATTTCAGGCATTAAAATGACTCTAAACGCACTTATTTTAGTTCCAAAAGTGATAATTCACATGCAATAGTCATTTACAGTCAATAAATTAAACATTAAAAACTTACAATTTCTGACCATCTGGAGAAAGTTCAACAGGTCACGGGTCATCGTTTTTCATCAGAAAATTGATTTTTTGGCCTGTAGAAAAAATGATTCAAAATGTCATTTGGATTGTGCCTCATGTTGAATACTTACATATTAAAGCATCAATGTGACCAAAAATGCCATTTTTACAGACTTTTTCTCCTACTCAAAGCTTCTATTTCGACCAATTTTAGGAATCTAAATGACCTAAACACACGTATTTTAGTTCCAAAAGTGATAATTCACATGCAATAGTCATTTACAGTCAAAAAACTAAACATCAAAAATTACCATTTCTGACCATTTTGAGAAAGTTCGACAGGTCACGGTTCATCGTTTTTCATCAGAAAATTGATTTTTTGGACTGTAGAAAAATTGATTGAAAATGTCATTTGGATTGTGCCTCATTCTGAATAACTACTTTATAAAGCCTCAATGTGTGCAAAATTGCCATTTTTACAGACATTTTTCTCCTACTCAGAAGCTTCTATTTCGACCCATTTCAGGCATTAAAATGACTCTAAACACACTTATTTTAGTTCCAAAAGTGATAATTCACATGCAATAGTCATTGACTTTACAAAAAATAAACATTAAAAAATTACCATTTATGACCATTTTGAGAAAGTTCGACAGGTCACGGGTCATCATTTTTCATCAGAAAATTGATTTTTTGGACTGTAGAAAAAGAGATTCAAAATATCATTTGGATTGTGCCTCATGTTGAATAACTACTTTTTAAAGCCTCAATGTGACCAAAATTGCTAATTTTTACAGACTTTTTCTTCTACTCAAAAGCTTCTATTTTGACCATTTTCAGGCATTAAAATGACTCTTAACACACTTATTTTAGTTCCAAAAGTGATAATTCACATGCAATAGTCATTTACAGTCAAAAAATTGAACATTAAAAAATTACCATTTCTGACCATTTTGAGAAAGATCGACAGGACACGGGTCATCATTTTTCATCAGAAAATTGATTTTTTGGACTGTAGAAAAAGAGATTCAAAATATCATTTGGATTGTGCCTCATGTTGAATAACTACTTTTTAAAGCCTCAATGTGACCAAAATTGCTAATTTTTACAGACTTTTTCTTCTACTCAGAAGCTTCTATTTCGACCATTTTCAGGCATTACAATGACTCTTAACACACTTATTTTAGTTCCAAAAGTGATAATTCACATGCAGTAGTCATTTACAGTCAATAAATTAAACATTAATAACTTACCATTTCTGACCATCTGGAGAAAGTTTGACAGGTCACGGGTCATCGTTTTTCATCAGAAAATTGATTTTTTGGACCCGTAGAAAAATAGATTCATAATGTCATTTGGATTGTGCCTCATGTTGAATAACTACTTATTGAAGCCTCAATGTGACCAAAATTGCCATTTTTATAGACTTTTTCTCCCACTCAGAAGCTTCTATTTCGCCCAATTCCAGGCATTAAAATGACTCTAAACGCACTTATTTTAGTTCCAAAAGTGATAATTCACATGCAATAGTCATTTACAGTCAATAAATTAAACATTAAAAACTTACCATTTCTGACCATCTGGAGAAAGTTCAACAGGTCACGGGTCATCATTTTTCATCAGAAAATAGTTTTTTTTGGACTGTAGAAAAAGAGATTCAAAATATCATTTGGATTGTGCCTCATGTTGAATAACTACTTTTTAAAGCCTCAATGTGACCAAAATTGCTAATTTTTACAGACTTTTTCTTCTACTCATAAGCTTCTATTTCGACCATTTTCAGGCATTAAAATGACTCTTAACACACTTATTTTAGTTCCAAAAGTGATAATTCACATGCAATAGTCATTTACAGTCAAAAAATTGAACATTAAAAAATTACCATTTCTGACCATTTTAAGAAAGATCGACAGGACACGGGTCATCATTTTTCATCAGAAAATTGATTTTTTGGACTGTAGAAAAAGAGATTCAAAATATCATTTGGATTGTGCCTCATGTTGAATAACTACTTTTTAAAGCCTCAATGTGACCCAAATTGCTAATTTTTACAGACTTTTTCTTCTACTCAGAAGCTTCTATTTCGACCATTTTCAGGCATTACAATGACTCTTAACACACTTATTTTAGTTCCAAAAGTTATAATTCACATGCAGTAGTCATTTACAGTCAATAAATTAAACATTAAAAACTTACAATTTCTGACCATCTGGAGAAAGTTCGACAGGTCACAGGTTATCGTTTTTCATCAGAAAATTGATTTTTTGGACTGTAAAAAAAAAGATTCAAAATGTCATTTGGGTTGTGCCTCATGTTGAATAACTACTTTTAAAAGCCTCAATGTGACCAAAATTGCCATTTTTACAGACTTTTTCTCCGACTCAGAAGCTTCTATTTCGACCGATTACAGGCATTAAAATGACTCTAAACACACTTATTTTAGTTCCAAAAGTGATAATTCACATGCAATAGTCATTACAGTCAAAAAATTAAACTTTAAAAAATTACCATTTCTGACCATCTGGAGAAAGTTCAACAGGTCATGGGTCATCGTTTTTCATCAGAAAATTGATTTTTTGGACTGTAGAAAAATGGATTCAAAATGTCATTTGGGTTGTGCCTCATGTTGAATAACTACTTTTAAAAGCCTCAATGTGACCAAAATTGCCATTTTTACAGACTTTTTCTCTGACTCAGAAGCTTCTATTTCGACCGATTACAGGCATTAAAATGACTCTAAACACACTTATTCTAGTTCCAAAAGTGATAATTTACATGCAATAGTAATTTACAGTCAAAACATTAAGCATTAAAAACTTACCATTTCTGACCATCTGGAGAAAGTTTGACAGGTCACGGGTCATCGTTTTTCATCAGAAAATTGATTTTTTGGACCCGTAGAAAAATAGATTCATAATGTCATTTGGATTGTGCCTCATGTTGAATAACTACTTATTGAAGCCTCAATGTGACCAAAATTGCCATTTTTATAGACTTTTTCTCCTACTCAGAAGCTTCTATTTCGACCAATTTCAGGCATTAAAATGACTCTAAACGCACTTATTTTAGTTCCAAAAGTGATAATTCACATGCAATAGTCATTTACAGTCAATAAATTAAACATTAAAAACTTACAATTTCTGACCATCTGGAGAAAGTTCAACAGGTCACGGGTCATCGTTTTTCATCAGAAAATTGATTTTTTGGCCTGTAGAAAAAATGATTCAAAATGTCATTTGGATTGTGCCTCATGTTGAATACTTACATATTAAAGCATCAATGTGACCAAAAATGCCATTTTTACAGACTTTTTCTCCTACTCAAAGCTTCTATTTCGACCAATTTTAGGAATCTAAATGACCTAAACACACGTATTTTAGTTCCAAAAGTGATAATTCACATGCAATAGTCATTTACAGTCAAAAAACTAAACATCAAAAATTACCATTTCTGACCATTTTGAGAAAGTTCGACAGGTCACGGTTCATCGTTTTTCATCAGAAAATTGATTTTTTGGACTGTAGAAAAATTGATTGAAAATGTCATTTGGATTGTGCCTCATTCTGAATAACTACTTTATAAAGCCTCAATGTGTGCAAAATTGCCATTTTTACAGACATTTTTATCCTACTCAGAAGCTTCTATTTCGACCCATTTCAGGCATTAAAATGACTCTAAACACACTTATTTTAGTTCCAAAAGTGATAATTCACATGCAATAGTCATTGACTTTACAAAAAATAAACATTAAAAAATTACCATTTATGACCATTTTGAGAAAGTTCGACAGGTCACGGGTCATCATTTTTCATCAGAAAATTGATTTTTTGGACTGTAGAAAAAGAGATTCAAAATATCATTTGGATTGTGCCTCATGTTGAATAACTACTTTTTAAAGCCTCAATGTGACCAAAATTGCTAATTTTTACAGACTTTTTCTTCTACTCAAAAGCTTCTATTTTGACCATTTTCAGGCATTAAAATGACTCTTAACACACTTATTTTAGTTCCAAAAGTGATAATTCACATGCAATAGTCATTTACAGTCAAAAAATTGAACATTAAAAAATTACCATTTCTGACCATTTTGAGAAAGATCGACAGGACACGGGTCATCATTTTTCATCAGAAAATTGATTTTTTGGACTGTAGAAAAAGAGATTCAAAATATCATTTGGATTGTGCCTCATGTTGAATAACTACTTTTTAAAGCCTCAATGTGACCAAAATTGCTAATTTTTACAGACTTTTTCTTCTACTCAGAAGCTTCTATTTCGACCATTTTCAGGCATTACAATGACTCTTAACACACTTATTTTAGTTCCAAAAGTGATAATTCACATGCAGTAGTCATTTACAGTCAATAAATTAAACATTAAAAACTTACCATTTCTGACCATCTGGAGAAAGTTTGACAGGTCACGGGTCATCGTTTTTCATCAGAAAATTGATTTTTTGGACCCGTAGAAAAATAGATTCATAATGTCATTTGGATTGTGCCTCATGTTGAATAACTACTTATTGAAGCCTCAATGTGACCAAAATTGCCATTTTTATAGACTTTTTCTCCCACTCAGAAGCTTCTATTTCGCCCAATTCCAGGCATTAAAATGACTCTAAACGCACTTATTTTAGTTCCAAAAGTGATAATTCACATGCAATAGTCATTTACAGTCAATAAATTAAACATTAAAAACTTACCATTTCTGACCATCTGGAGAAAGTTCAACGGGTCATCATTTTTCATCAGAAAATTGTTTTTTTTGGACTGTAGAAAAAGAGATTCAAAATATCATTTGGATTGTGCCTCATGTTGAATAACTACTTTTTAAAGCCTCAATGTGACCAAAATTGCTAATTTTTACAGACTTTTTCTTCTACTCATAAGCTTCTATTTCGACCATTTTCAGGCATTAAAATGACTCTTAACACACTTATTTTAGTTCCAAAAGTGATAATTCACATGCAATAGTCAATTTCAGTCAAAAAATTGAACATTAAAAAATTACCATTTCTGACCATTTTAAGAAAGATCGACAGGACACGGGTCATCATTTTTCATCAGAAAATTGATTTTTTGGACTGTAGAAAAAGAGATTCAAAATATCATTTGGATTGTGCCTCATGTTGAATAACTACTTTTTAAAGCCTCAATGTGACCAAAATTGCTAATTTTTACAGACTTTTTCTTCTACTCAAAAGCTTCTATTTCGACCATTTTCAGGCATTACAATGACTCTTAACACACTTATTTTAGTTCCAAAAGTGATAATTCACATGCAGTAGTCATTTACAGTCAATAAATTAAACATTAAAAACTTACAATTTCTGACCATCTGGAGAAAGTTCGACAGGTCACAGGTTATCGTTTTTCATCAGAAAATTGATTTTTTGGACTGTAAAAAAAAAGATTCAAAATGTCATTTGGGTTGTGCCTCATGTTGAATAACTACTTTTAAAAGCCTCAATGTGACCAAAATTGCCATTTTTACAGACTTTTTCTCCGACTCAGAAGCTTCTATTTCGACCGATTACAGGCATTAAAATGACTCTAAACACACTTATTTTAGTTCCAAAAGTGATAATTCACATGCAATAGTCATTACAGTCAAAAAATTAAACTTTAAAAAATTACCATTTCTGACCATCTGGAGAAAGTTCAACAGGTCATGGGTCATCGTTTTTCATCAGAAAATTGATTTTTTGGACTGTAGAAAAATGGATTCAAAATGTCATTTGGGTTGTGCCTCATGTTGAATAACTACTTTTAAAAGCCTCAATGTGACCAAAATTGCCATTTTTACAGACTTTTTCTCCGACTCAGAAGCTTCTATTTCGACCGATTACAGGCATTAAAATGACTCTAAACACACTTATTCTAGTTCCAAAAGTGATAATTTACATGCAATAGTAATTTACAGTCAAAACATTAAGCATTAAAAACTTACCATTTCTGACCATCTGGAGAAAGTTTGACAGGTCACGGGTCATCGTTTTTCATCAGAAAATTGATTTTTTGGACCCGTAGAAAAATAGATTCATAATGTCATTTGGATTGTGCCTCATGTTGAATAACTACTTATTGAAGCCTCAATGTGACCAAAATTGCCATTTTTATAGACTTTTTCTCCTACTCAGAAGCTTCTATTTCGACCAATTTCAGGCATTAAAATGACTCTAAACGCACTTATTTTAGTTCCAAAAGCGATAATTCACATGCAATAGTCATTTACAGTCAATAAATTAAACATTAAAAACTTACAATTTCTGACCATCTGGAGAAAGTTCAACAGGTCACGGGTCATCGTTTTTCATCAGAAAATTGATTTTTTGGCCTGTAGAAAAAATGATTCAAAATGTCATTTGGATTGTGCCTCATGTTGAATACTTACATATTAAAGCATCAATGTGACCAAAAATGCCATTTTTACAGACTTTTTCTCCTACTCAAAGCTTCTATTTCGACCAATTTTAGGAATCTAAATGACCTAAACACACGTATTTTAGTTCCAAAAGTGATAATTCACATGCAATAGTCATTTACAGTCAAAAAACTAAACATCAAAAATTACCATTTCTGACCATTTTGAGAAAGTTCGACAGGTCACGGTTCATCGTTTTTCATCAGAAAATTGATTTTTTGGACTGTAGAAAAATTGATTGAAAATGTCATTTGGATTGTGCCTCATTCTGAATAACTACTTTATAAAGCCTCAATGTGTGCAAAATTGCCATTTTTACAGACATTTTTCTCCTACTCAGAAGCTTCTATTTCGACCCATTTCAGGCATTAAAATGACTCTAAACACACTTATTTTAGTTCCAAAAGTGATAATTCACATGCAATAGTCATTGACTTTACAAAAAATAAACATTAAAAAATTACCATTTATGACCATTTTGAGAAAGTTCGACAGGTCACGGGTCATCATTTTTCATCAGAAAATTGATTTTTTGGACTGTAGAAAAAGAGATTCAAAATATCATTTGGATTGTGCCTCATGTTGAATAACTACTTTTTAAAGCCTCAATGTGACCAAAATTGCTAATTTTTACAGACTTTTTCTTCTACTCAAAAGCTTCTATTTTGACGATTTTCAGGCATTAAAATGACTCTTAACACACTTATTTTAGTTCCAAAAGTGATAATTCACATGCAATAGTCATTTACAGTCAAAAAATTGAACATTAAAAAATTACCATTTCTGACCATTTTGAGACAGATCGACAGGACACGGGTCATCATTTTTCATCAGAAAATTGATTTTTTGGACTGTAGAAAAAGAGATTCAAAATATCATTTGGATTGTGCCTCATG
Organism: Triturus cristatus; assembly: GCF_964204655.1. NCBI lineage: Eukaryota > Metazoa > Chordata > Amphibia > Caudata > Salamandridae > Triturus > Triturus cristatus. Next base: position 860,108,728 of record NC_140587.1, read on the forward strand.
TTGAATAACTACTTTTTAAAGCCTCAATGTGACCAAAATTGCTAATTTTTACAGACTTTTTCTTCTACTCAGAAGCTTCTATTTCGACCATTTTCAGGCATTACAATGACTCTTAACACACTTATTTTAGTTCCAAAAGTGATAATTCACATGCAGTAGTCATTTACAGTCAATAAATTAAACATTAAAAACTTACCATTTCTGACCATCTGGAGAAAGTTTGACAGGTCACGGGTCATCGTTTTTCATCAGAAAATTGATTTTTTGGACCCGTAGAAAAATAGATTCATAATGTCATTTGGATTGTGCCTCATGTTGAATAACTACTTATTGAAGCCTCAATGTGACCAAAATTGCCATTTTTATAGACTTTTTCTCCCACTCAGAAGCTTCTATTTCGCCCAATTCCAGGCATTAAAATGACTCTAAACGCACTTATTTTAGTTCCAAAAGTGATAATTCACATGCAATAGTCATTTACAGTCAATAAATTAAACATTAAAAACTTACCATTTCTGACCATCTGGAGAAAGTTCAACAGGTCACGGGTCATCATTTTTCATCAGAAAATTGTTTTTTTTGGACTGTAGAAAAAGAGATTCAAAATATCATTTGGATTGTGCCTCATGTTGAATAACTACTTTTTAAAGCCTCAATGTGACCAAAATTGCTAATTTTTACAGACTTTTTCTTCTACTCATAAGCTTCTATTTCGACCATTTTCAGGCATTAAAATGACTCTTAACACACTTATTTTAGTTCCAAAAGTGATAATTCACATGCAATAGTCATTTACAGTCAAAAAATTGAACATTAAAAAATTACCATTTCTGACCATTTTAAGAAAGATCGACAGGACACGGGTCATCATTTTTCATCAGAAAATTGATTTTTTGGACTGTAGAAAAAGAGATTCAAAATATCATTTGGATTGTGCCTCATGTTGAATAACTACTTTTTAAAGCCTCAATGTGACCAAAATTGCTAATTTTTACAGACTTTTTCTTCTACTCAGAAGCTTCTATTTCGACCATTTTCAGGCATTACAATGACTCTTAACACACTTATTTTAGTTCCAAAAGTGATAATTCACATGCAGTAGTCATTTACAGTCAATAAATTAAACATTAAAAACTTACAATTTCTGACCATCTGGAGAAAGTTCGACAGGTCACAGGTTATCGTTTTTCATCAGAAAATTGATTTTTTGGACTGTAAAAAAAAAGATTCAAAATGTCATTTGGGTTGTGCCTCATGTTGAATAACTACTTTTAAAAGCCTCAATGTGACCAAAATTGCCATTTTTACAGACTTTTTCTCCGACTCAGAAGCTTCTATTTCGACCGATTACAGGCATTAAAATGACTCTAAACACACTTATTTTAGTTCCAAAAGTGATAATTCACATGCAATAGTCATTACAGTCAAAAAATTAAACTTTAAAAAATTACCATTTCTGACCATCTGGAGAAAGTTCAACAGGTCATGGGTCATCGTTTTTCATCAGAAAATTGATTTTTTGGACTGTAGAAAAATGGATTCAAAATGTCATTTGGGTTGTGCCTCATGTTGAATAACTACTTTTAAAAGCCTCAATGTGACCAAAATTGCCATTTTTACAGACTTTTTCTCCGACTCAGAAGCTTCTATTTCGACCGATTACAGGCATTAAAATGACTCTAAACACACTTATTCTAGTTCCAAAAGTGATAATTTACATGCAATAGTAATTTACAGTCAAAACATTAAGCATTAAAAACTTACCATTTCTGACCATCTGGAGAAAGTTTGACAGGTCACGGGTCATCGTTTTTCATCAGAAAATTGATTTTTTGGACCCGTAGAAAAATAGATTCATAATGTCATTTGGATTGTGCCTCATGTTGAATAACTACTTATTGAAGCCTCAATGTGACCAAAATTGCCATTTTTATAGACTTTTTCTCCTACTCAGAAGCTTCTATTTCGACCAATTTCAGGCATTAAAATGACTCTAAACGCACTTATTTTAGTTCCAAAAGTGATAATTCACATGCAATAGTCATTTACAGTCAATAAATTAAACATTAAAAACTTACAATTTCTGACCATCTGGAGAAAGTTCAACAGGTCACGGGTCATCGTTTTTCATCAGAAAATTGATTTTTTGGCCTGTAGAAAAAATGATTCAAAATGTCATTTGGATTGTGCCTCATGTTGAATACTTACATATTAAAGCATCAATGTGACCAAAAATGCCATTTTTACAGACTTTTTCTCCTACTCAAAGCTTCTATTTCGACCAATTTTAGGAATCTAAATGACCTAAACACACGTATTTTAGTTCCAAAAGTGATAATTCACATGCAATAGTCATTTACAGTCAAAAAACTAAACATCAAAAATTACCATTTCTGACCATTTTGAGAAAGTTCGACAGGTCACGGTTCATCGTTTTTCATCAGAAAATTGATTTTTTGGACTGTAGAAAAATTGATTGAAAATGTCATTTGGATTGTGCCTCATTCTGAATAACTACTTTATAAAGCCTCAATGTGTGCAAAATTGCCATTTTTACAGACATTTTTCTCCAACTCAGAAGCTTCTATTTCGACCCATTTCAGGCATTAAAATGACTCTAAACACACTTATTTTAGTTCCAAAAGTGATAATTCACATGCAATAGTCATTGACTTTACAAAAAATAAACATTAAAAAATTACCATTTATGACCATTTTGAGAAAGTTCGACAGGTCACGGGTCATCATTTTTCATCAGAAAATTGATTTTTTGGACTGTAGAAAAAGAGATTCAAAATATCATTTGGATTGTGCCTCATGTTGAATAACTACTTTTTAAAGCCTCAATGTGACCAAAATTGCTAATTTTTACAGACTTTTTCTTCTACTCAAAAGCTTCTATTTTGACGATTTTCAGGCATTAAAATGACTCTTAACACACTTATTTTAGTTCCAAAAGTGATAATTCACATGCAATAGTCATTTACAGTCAAAAAATTGAACATTAAAAAATTACCATTTCTGACCATTTTGAGAAAGATCGACAGGACACGGGTCATCATTTTTCATCAGAAAATTGATTTTTTGGACTGTAGAAAAAGAGATTCAAAATATCATTTGGATTGTGCCTCATGTTGAATAACTACTTTTTAAAGCCTCAATGTGACCAAAATTGCTAATTTTTACAGACTTTTTCTTCTACTCAGAAGCTTCTATTTCGACCATTTTCAGGCATTACAATGACTCTTAACACACTTATTTTAGTTCCAAAAGTGATAATTCACATGCAGTAGTCATTTACAGTCAATAAATTAAACATTAAAAACTTACCATTTCTGACCATCTGGAGAAAGTTTGACAGGTCACGGGTCATCGTTTTTCATCAGAAAATTGATTTTTTGGACCCGTAGAAAAATAGATTCATAATGTCATTTGGATTGTGCCTCATGTTGAATAACTACTTATTGAAGCCTCAATGTGACCAAAATTGCCATTTTTATAGACTTTTTCTCCCACTCAGAAGCTTCTATTTCGCCCAATTCCAGGCATTAAAATGACTCTAAACGCACTTATTTTAGTTCCAAAAGTGATAATTCACATGCAATAGTCATTTACAGTCAATAAATTAAACATTAAAAACTTACCATTTCTGACCATCTGGAGAAAGTTCAACAGGTCACGGGTCATCATTTTTCATCAGAAAATTGTTTTTTTTGGACTGTAGAAAAAGAGATTCAAAATATCATTTGGATTGTGCCTCATGTTGAATAACTACTTTTTAAAGCCTCAATGTGACCAAAATTGCTAATTTTTACAGACTTTTTCTTCTACTCATAAGCTTCTATTTCGACCATTTTCAGGCATTAAAATGACTCTTAACACACTTATTTTAGTTCCAAAAGTGATAATTCACATGCAATAGTCATTTACAGTCAAAAAATTGAACATTAAAAAATTACCATTTCTGACCATTTTAAGAAAGATCGACAGGACACGGGTCATCATTTTTCATCAGAAAATTGATTTTTTGGACTGTAGAAAAAGAGATTCAAAATATCATTTGGATTGTGCCTCATGTTGAATAACTACTTTTTAAAGCCTCAATGTGACCAAAATTGCTAATTTTTACAGACTTTTTCTTCTACTCAGAAGCTTCTATTTCGACCATTTTCAGGCATTACAATGACTCTTAACACACTTATTTTAGTTCCAAAAGTGATAATTCACATGCAGTAGTCATTTACAGTCAATAAATTAAACATTAAAAACTTACAATTTGTGACCATCTGGAGAAAGTTCGACAGGTCACAGGTTATCGTTTTTCATCAGAAAATTGATTTTTTGGACTGTAAAAAAAAAGATTCAAAATGTCATTTGGGTTGTGCCTCATGTTGAATAACTACTTTTAAAAGCCTCAATGTGACCAAAATTGCCATTTTTACAGACTTTTTCTCCGACTCAGAAGCTTCTATTTCGACCGATTACAGGCATTAAAATGACTCTAAACACACTTATTTTAGTTCCAAAAGTGATAATTCACATGCAATAGTCATTACAGTCAAAAAATTAAACTTTAAAAAATTACCATTTCTGACCATCTGGAGAAAGTTCAACAGGTCATGGGTCATCGTTTTTCATCAGAAAATTGATTTTTTGGACTGTAGAAAAATGGATTCAAAATGTCATTTGGGTTGTGCCTCATGTTGAATAACTACTTTTAAAAGCCTCAATGTGACCAAAATTGCCATTTTTACAGACTTTTTCTCCGACTCAGAAGCTTCTATTTCGACCGATTACAGGCATTAAAATGACTCTAAACACACTTATTCTAGTTCCAAAAGTGATAATTTACATGCAATAGTAATTTACAGTCAAAACATTAAGCATTAAAAACTTACCATTTCTGACCATCTGGAGAAAGTTTGACAGGTCACGGGTCATCGTTTTTCATCAGAAAATTGATTTTTTGGACCCGTAGAAAAATAGATTCATAATGTCATTTGGATTGTGCCTCATGTTGAATAACTACTTATTGAAGCCTCAATGTGACCAAAATTGCCATTTTTATAGACTTTTTCTCCTACTCAGAAGCTTCTATTTCGACCAATTTCAGGCATTAAAATGACTCTAAACGCACTTATTTTAGTTCCAAAAGTGATAATTCACATGCAATAGTCATTTACAGTCAATAAATTAAACATTAAAAACTTACAATTTCTGACCATCTGGAGAAAGTTCAACAGGTCACGGGTCATCGTTTTTCATCAGAAAATTGATTTTTTGGCCTGTAGAAAAAATTATTCAAAATGTCATTTGGATTGTGCCTCATGTTGAATACTTACATATTAAAGCATCAATGTGACCAAAAATGCCATTTTTACAGACTTTTTCTCCTACTCAAAGCTTCTATTTCGACCAATTTTAGGAATCTAAATGACCTAAACACACGTATTTTAGTTCCAAAAGTGATAATTCACATGCAATAGTCATTTACAGTCAAAAAACTAAACATCAAAAATTACCATTTCTGACCATTTTGAGAAAGTTCGACAGGTCACGGTTCATCGTTTTTCATCAGAAAATTGATTTTTTGGACTGTAGAAAAATTGATTGAAAATGTCATTTGGATTGTGCCTCATTCTGAATAACTACTTTATAAAGCCTCAATGTGTGCAAAATTGCCATTTTTACAGACATTTTTCTCCTACTCAGAAGCTTCTATTTCGACCCATTTCAGGCATTAAAATGACTCTAAACACACTTATTTTAGTTCCAAAAGTGATAATTCACATGCAATAGTCATTGACTTTACAAAAAATAAACATTAAAAAATTACCATTTATGACCATTTTGAGAAAGTTCGACAGGTCACGGGTCATCATTTTTCATCAGAAAATTGATTTTTTGGACTGTAGAAAAAGAGATTCAAAATATCATTTGGATTGTGCCTCATGTTGAATAACTACTTTTTAAAGCCTCAATGTGACCAAAATTGCTAATTTTTACAGACTTTTTCTTCTACTCAAAAGCTTCTATTTTGACGATTTTCAGGCATTAAAATGACTCTTAACACACTTATTTTAGTTCCAAAAGTGATAATTCACATGCAATAGTCATTTACAGTCAAAAAATTGAACATTAAAAAATTACCATTTCTGACCATTTTGAGAAAGATCGACAGGACACGGGTCATCATTTTTCATCAGAAAATTGATTTTTTGGACTGTAGAAAAAGAGATTCAAAATATCATTTGGATTGTGCCTCATGTTGAATAACTACTTTTTAAAGCCTCAATGTGACCAAAATTGCTAATTTTTACAGACTTTTTCTTCTACTCAGAAGCTTCTATTTCGACCATTTTCAGGCATTACAATGACTCTTAACACACTTATTTTAGTTCCAAAAGTGATAATTCACATGCAGTAGTCATTTACAGTCAATAAATTAAACATTAAAAACTTACCATTTCTGACCATCTGGAGAAAGTTTGACAGGTCACGGGTCATCGTTTTTCATCAGAAAATTGATTTTTTGGACTGTAAAAAAAAAGATTCAAAATGTCATTTGGGTTGTGCCTCATGTTGAATAACTACTTTTAAAAGCCTCAATGTGACCAAAATTGCCATTTTTACAGACTTTTTCTCCGACTCAGAAGCTTCTATTTCGACCGATTACAGGCATTAAAATGACTCTAAACACACTTATTTTAGTTCCAAAAGTGATAATTCACATGCAATAGTCATTACAGTCAAAAAATTAAACTTTAAAAAATTACCATTTCTGACCATCTGGAGAAAGTTCAACAGGTCATGGGTCATCGTTTTTCATCAGAAAATTGATTTTTTGGACTGTAGAAAAATGGATTCAAAATGTCATTTGGGTTGTGCCTCATGTTGAATAACTACTTTTAAAAGCCTCAATGTGACCAAAATTGCCATTTTTACAGACTTTTTCTCCGACTCAGAAGCTTCTATTTCGACCGATTACAGGCATTAAAATGACTCTAAACACACTTATTCTAGTTCCAAAAGTGATAATTTACATGCAATAGTAATTTACAGTCAAAACATTAAGCATTAAAAACTTACCATTTCTGACCATCTGGAGAAAGTTTGACAGGTCACGGGTCATCGTTTTTCATCAGAAAATTGATTTTTTGGACCCGTAGAAAAATAGATTCATAATGTCATTTGGATTGTGCCTCATGTTGAATAACTACTTATTGAAGCCTCAATGTGACCAAAATTGCCATTTTTATAGACTTTTTCTCCTACTCAGAAGCTTCTATTTCGACCAATTTCAGGCATTAAAATGACTCTAAACGCACTTATTTTAGTTCCAAAAGTGATAATTCACATGCAATAGTCATTTACAGTCAATAAATTAAACATTAAAAACTTACAATTTCTGACCATCTGGAGAAAGTTCAACAGGTCACGGGTCATCGTTTTTCATCAGAAAATTGATTTTTTGGCCTGTAGAAAAAATGATTCAAAATGTCATTTGGATTGTGCCTCATGTTGAATACTTACATATTAAAGCATCAATGTGACCAAAAATGCCATTTTTACAGACTTTTTCTCCTACTCAAAGCTTCTATTTCGACCAATTTTAGGAATCTAAATGACCTAAACACACGTATTTTAGTTCCAAAAGTGATAATTCACATGCAATAGTCATTTACAGTCAAAAAACTAAACATCAAAAATTACCATTTCTGACCATTTTGAGAAAGTTCGACAGGTCACGGTTCATCGTTTTTCATCAGAAAATTGATTTTTTGGACTGTAGAAAAATTGATTGAAAATGTCATTTGGATTGTGCCTCATTCTGAATAACTACTTTATAAAGCCTCAATGTGTGCAAAATTGCCATTTTTACAGACATTTTTCTCCTACTCAGAAGCTTCTATTTCGACCCATTTCAGGCATTAAAATGACTCTAAACACACTTATTTTAGTTCCAAAAGTGATAATTCACATGCAATAGTCATTGACTTTACAAAAAATAAACATTAAAAAATTACCATTTATGACCATTTTGAGAAAGTTCGACAGGTCACGGGTCATCATTTTTCATCAGAAAATTGATTTTTTGGACTGTAGAAAAAGAGATTCAAAATATCATTTGGATTGTGCCTCATGTTGAATAACTACTTTTTAAAGCCTCAATGTGACCAAAATTGCTAATTTTTACAGACTTTTTCTTCTACTCAAAAGCTTCTATTTCGACCATTTTCAGGCATTAAAATGACTCTTAACACACTTATTTTAGTTCCAAAAGTGATAATTCACATGCAATAGTCATTTACAGTCAAAAAATTGAACATTAAAAAATTACCATTTCTGACCATTTTGAGAAAGATCGACAGGACACGGGTCATCATTTTTCATCAGAAAATTGATTTTTTGGACTGTAGAAAAAGAGATTCAAAATATCATTTGGATTGTGCCTCATGTTGAATAACTACTTTTTAAAGCCTCAATGTGACCAAAATTGCTAATTTTTACAGACTTTTTCTTCTACTCAGAAGCTTCTATTTCGACCATTTTCAGGCATTACAATGACTCTTAACACACTTATTTTAGTTCCAAAAGTGATAATTCACATGCAGTAGTCATTTACAGTCAATAAATTAAACATTAAAAACTTACCATTTCTGACCATCTGGAGAAAGTTTGACAGGTCACGGGTCATCGTTTTTCATCAGAAAATTGATTTTTTGGACCCGTAGAAAAATAGATTCATAATGTCATTTGGATTGTGCCTCATGTTGAATAACTACTTATTGAAGCCTCAATGTGACCAAAATTGCCATTTTTATAGACTTTTTCTCCCACTCAGAAGCTTCTATTTCGCCCAATTCCAGGCATTAAAATGACTCTAAACGCACTTATTTTAGTTCCAAAAGTGATAATTCACATGCAATAGTCATTTACAGTCAATAAATTAAACATTAAAAACTTACCATTTCTGACCATCTGGAGAAAGTTCAACAGGTCACGGGTCATCATTTTTCATCAGAAAATAGTTTTTTTTGGACTGTAGAAAAAGAGATTCAAAATATCATTTGGATTGTGCCTCATGTTGAATAACTACTTTTTAAAGCCTCAATGTGACCAAAATTGCTAATTTTTACAGACTTTTTCTTCTACTCATAAGCTTCTATTTCGACCATTTTCAGGCATTAAAATGACTCTTAACACACTTATTTTAGTTCCAAAAGTGATAATTCACATGCAATAGTCATTTACAGTCAAAAAATTGAACATTAAAAAATTACCATTTCTGACCATTTTAAGAAAGATCGACAGGACACGGGTCATCATTTTTCATCAGAAAATTGATTTTTTGGACTGTAGAAAAAGAGATTCAAAATATCATTTGGATTGTGCCTCATGTTGAATAACTACTTTTTAAAGCCTCAATGTGACCCAAATTGCTAATTTTTACAGACTTTTTCTTCTACTCAGAAGCTTCTATTTCGACCATTTTCAGGCATTACAATGACTCTTAACACACTTATTTTAGTTCCAAAAGTTATAATTCACATGCAGTAGTCATTTACAGTCAATAAATTAAACATTAAAAACTTACAATTTCTGACCATCTGGAGAAAGTTCGACAGGTCACAGGTTATCGTTTTTCATCAGAAAATTGATTTTTTGGACTGTAAAAAAAAAGATTCAAAATGTCATTTGGGTTGTGCCTCATGTTGAATAACTACTTTTAAAAGCCTCAATGTGACCAAAATTGCCATTTTTACAGACTTTTTCTCCGACTCAGAAGCTTCTATTTCGACCGATTACAGGCATTAAAATGACTCTAAACACACTTATTTTAGTTCCAAAAGTGATAATTCACATGCAATAGTCATTACAGTCAAAAAATTAAACTTTAAAAAATTACCATTTCTGACCATCTGGAGAAAGTTCAACAGGTCATGGGTCATCGTTTTTCATCAGAAAATTGATTTTTTGGACTGTAGAAAAATGGATTCAAAATGTCATTTGGGTTGTGCCTCATGTTGAATAACTACTTTTAAAAGCCTCAATGTGACCAAAATTGCCATTTTTACAGACTTTTTCTCTGACTCAGAAGCTTCTATTTCGACCGATTACAGGCATTAAAATGACTCTAAACACACTTATTCTAGTTCCAAAAGTGATAATTTACATGCAATAGTAATTTACAGTCAAAACATTAAGCATTAAAAACTTACCATTTCTGACCATCTGGAGAAAGTTTGACAGGTCACGGGTCATCGTTTTTCATCAGAAAATTGATTTTTTGGACCCGTAGAAAAATAGATTCATAATGTCATTTGGATTGTGCCTCATGTTGAATAACTACTTATTGAAGCCTCAATGTGACCAAAATTGCCATTTTTATAGACTTTTTCTCCTACTCAGAAGCTTCTATTTCGACCAATTTCAGGCATTAAAATGACTCTAAACGCACTTATTTTAGTTCCAAAAGTGATAATTCACATGCAATAGTCATTTACAGTCAATAAATTAAACATTAAAAACTTACAATTTCTGACCATCTGGAGAAAGTTCAACAGGTCACGGGTCATCGTTTTTCATCAGAAAATTGATTTTTTGGCCTGTAGAAAAAATGATTCAAAATGTCATTTGGATTGTGCCTCATGTTGAATACTTACATATTAAAGCATCAATGTGACCAAAAATGCCATTTTTACAGACTTTTTCTCCTACTCAAAGCTTCTATTTCGACCAATTTTAGGAATCTAAATGACCTAAACACACGTATTTTAGTTCCAAAAGTGATAATTCACATGCAATAGTCATTTACAGTCAAAAAACTAAACATCAAAAATTACCATTTCTGACCATTTTGAGAAAGTTCGACAGGTCACGGTTCATCGTTTTTCATCAGAAAATTGATTTTTTGGACTGTAGAAAAATTGATTGAAAATGTCATTTGGATTGTGCCTCATTCTGAATAACTACTTTATAAAGCCTCAATGTGTGCAAAATTGCCATTTTTACAGACATTTTTATCCTACTCAGAAGCTTCTATTTCGACCCATTTCAGGCATTAAAATGACTCTAAACACACTTATTTTAGTTCCAAAAGTGATAATTCACATGCAATAGTCATTGACTTTACAAAAAATAAACATTAAAAAATTACCATTTATGACCATTTTGAGAAAGTTCGACAGGTCACGGGTCATCATTTTTCATCAGAAAATTGATTTTTTGGACTGTAGAAAAAGAGATTCAAAATATCATTTGGATTGTGCCTCATGTTGAATAACTACTTTTTAAAGCCTCAATGTGACCAAAATTGCTAATTTTTACAGACTTTTTCTTCTACTCAAAAGCTTCTATTTTGACCATTTTCAGGCATTAAAATGACTCTTAACACACTTATTTTAGTTCCAAAAGTGATAATTCACATGCAATAGTCATTTACAGTCAAAAAATTGAACATTAAAAAATTACCATTTCTGACCATTTTGAGAAAGATCGACAGGACACGGGTCATCATTTTTCATCAGAAAATTGATTTTTTGGACTGTAGAAAAAGAGATTCAAAATATCATTTGGATTGTGCCTCATGTTGAATAACTACTTTTTAAAGCCTCAATGTGACCAAAATTGCTAATTTTTACAGACTTTTTCTTCTACTCAGAAGCTTCTATTTCGACCATTTTCAGGCATTACAATGACTCTTAACACACTTATTTTAGTTCCAAAAGTGATAATTCACATGCAGTAGTCATTTACAGTCAATAAATTAAACATTAAAAACTTACCATTTCTGACCATCTGGAGAAAGTTTGACAGGTCACGGGTCATCGTTTTTCATCAGAAAATTGATTTTTTGGACCCGTAGAAAAATAGATTCATAATGTCATTTGGATTGTGCCTCATGTTGAATAACTACTTATTGAAGCCTCAATGTGACCAAAATTGCCATTTTTATAGACTTTTTCTCCCACTCAGAAGCTTCTATTTCGCCCAATTCCAGGCATTAAAATGACTCTAAACGCACTTATTTTAGTTCCAAAAGTGATAATTCACATGCAATAGTCATTTACAGTCAATAAATTAAACATTAAAAACTTACCATTTCTGACCATCTGGAGAAAGTTCAACGGGTCATCATTTTTCATCAGAAAATTGTTTTTTTTGGACTGTAGAAAAAGAGATTCAAAATATCATTTGGATTGTGCCTCATGTTGAATAACTACTTTTTAAAGCCTCAATGTGACCAAAATTGCTAATTTTTACAGACTTTTTCTTCTACTCATAAGCTTCTATTTCGACCATTTTCAGGCATTAAAATGACTCTTAACACACTTATTTTAGTTCCAAAAGTGATAATTCACATGCAATAGTCATTTACAGTCAAAAAATTGAACATTAAAAAATTACCATTTCTGACCATTTTAAGAAAGATCGACAGGACACGGGTCATCATTTTTCATCAGAAAATTGATTTTTTGGACTGTAGAAAAAGAGATTCAAAATATCATTTGGATTGTGCCTCATGTTGAATAACTACTTTTTAAAGCCTCAATGTGACCAAAATTGCTAATTTTTACAGACTTTTTCTTCTACTCAGAAGCTTCTATTTCGACCATTTTCAGGCATTACAATGACTCTTAACACACTTATTTTAGTTCCAAAAGTGATAATTCACATGCAGTAGTCATTTACAGTCAATAAATTAAACATTAAAAACTTACAATTTCTGACCATCTGGAGAAAGTTCGACAGGTCACAGGTTATCGTTTTTCATCAGAAAATTGATTTTTTGGACTGTAAAAAAAAAGATTCAAAATGTCATTTGGGTTGTGCCTCATGTTGAATAACTACTTTTAAAAGCCTCAATGTGACCAAAATTGCCATTTTTACAGACTTTTTCTCCGACTCAGAAGCTTCTATTTCGACCGATTACAGGCATTAAAATGACTCTAAACACACTTATTTTAGTTCCAAAAGTGATAATTCACATGCAATAGTCATTACAGTCAAAAAATTAAACTTTAAAAAATTACCATTTCTGACCATCTGGAGAAAGTTCAACAGGTCATGGGTCATCGTTTTTCATCAGAAAATTGATTTTTTGGACTGTAGAAAAATGGATTCAAAATGTCATTTGGGTTGTGCCTCATGTTGAATAACTACTTTTAAAAGCCTCAATGTGACCAAAATTGCCATTTTTACAGACTTTTTCTCCGACTCAGAAGCTTCTATTTCGACCGATTACAGGCATTAAAATGACTCTAAACACACTTATTCTAGTTCCAAAAGTGATAATTTACATGCAATAGTAATTTACAGTCAAAACATTAAGCATTAAAAACTTACCATTTCTGACCATCTGGAGAAAGTTTGACAGGTCACGGGTCATCGTTTTTCATCAGAAAATTGATTTTTTGGACCCGTAGAAAAATAGATTCATAATGTCATTTGGATTGTGCCTCATGTTGAATAACTACTTATTGAAGCCTCAATGTGACCAAAATTGCCATTTTTATAGACTTTTTCTCCTACTCAGAAGCTTCTATTTTGCCCAATTTCAGGCATTAAAATGACTCTAAACGCACTTATTTTAGTTCCAAAAGTGATAATTCACATGCAATAGTCATTTACAGTCAATAAATTAAACATTAAAAACTTACCATTTCTGACCATCTGGAGAAAGTTCAACAGGTCACGGGTCATCGTTTTTCATCAGAAAATTGATTTTTTGGCCTGTAGAAAAAATGATTCAAAATGTCATTTGGATTGTGCCTCATGTTGAATACTTACATATTAAAGCATCAATGTGACCAAAAATGCCATTTTTACAGACTTTTTCTCCTACTCAAAGCTTCTATTTCGACCAATTTTAGGAATCTAAATGACCTAAACACACGTATTTTAGTTCCAAAAGTGATAATTCACATGCAATAGTCATTTACAGTCAAAAAACTAAACATCAAAAATTACCATTTCTGACCATTTTGAGAAAGTTCGACAGGTCACGGTTCATCGTTTTTCATCAGAAAATTGATTTTTTGGACTGTAGAAAAATTGATTGAAAATGTCATTTGGATTGTGCCTCATTCTGAATAACTACTTTATAAAGCCTCAATGTGTGCAAAATTGCCATTTTTACAGACATTTTTCTCCTACTCAGAAGCTTCTATTTCGACCCATTTCAGGCATTAAAATGACTCTAAACACACTTATTTTAGTTCCAAAAGTGATAATTCACATGCAATAGTCATTGACTTTACAAAAAATAAACATTAAAAAATTACCATTTATGACCATTTTGAGAAAGTTCGACAGGTCACGGGTCATCATTTTTCATCAGAAAATTGATTTTTTGGACTGTAGAAAAAGAGATTCAAAATATCATTTGGATTGTGCCTCATGTTGAATAACTACTTTTTAAAGCCTCAATGTGACCAAAATTGCTAATTTTTACAGACTTTTTCTTCTACTCAAAAGCTTCTATTTTGACGATTTTCAGGCATTAAAATGACTCTTAACACACTTATTTTAGTTCCAAAAGTGATAATTCACATGCAATAGTCATTTACAGTCAAAAAATTGAACATTAAAAAATTACCATTTCTGACCATTTTGAGACAGATCGACAGGACACGGGTCATCATTTTTCATCAGAAAATTGATTTTTTGGACTGTAGAAAAAGAGATTCAAAATATCATTTGGATTGTGCCTCATGTTGAATAACTACTTTTTAAAGCCTCAATGTGACCAAAATTGCTAATTTTTACAGACTTTTTCTTCTACTCAGAAGCTTCTATTTCGACCATTTTCAGGCATTACAATGACTCTTAACACACTTATTTTAGTTCCAAAAGTGATAATTCACATGCAGTAGTCATTTACAGTCAATAAATTAAACATTAAAAACTTACCATTTCTGACCATCTGGAGAAAGTTTGACAGGTCACGGGTCATCGTTTTTCATCAGAAAATTGATTTTTTGGACCCGTAGAAAAATAGATTCATAATGTCATTTGGATTGTGCCTCATGTTGAATAACTACTTATTGAAGCCTCAATGTGACCAAAATTGCCATTTTTATAGACTTTTTCTCCCACTCAGAAGCTTCTATTTCGCCCAATTCCAGGCATTAAAATGACTCTAAACGCACTTATTTTAGTTCCAAAAGTGATAATTCACATGCAATAGTCATTTACAGTCAATAAATTAAACATTAAAAACTTACCATTTCTGACCATCTGGAGAAAGTTCAACAGGTCACGGGTCATCATTTTTCATCAGAAAATTGTTTTTTTTGGACTGTAGAAAAAGAGATTCAAAATATCATTTGGATTGTGCCTCATGTTGAATAACTACTTTTTAAAGCCTCAATGTGACCAAAATTGCTAATTTTTACAGACTTTTTCTTCTACTCATAAGCTTCTATTTCGACCATTTTCAGGCATTAAAATGACTCTTAACACACTTATTTTAGTTCCAAAAGTGATAATTCACATGCAATAGTCATTTACAGTCAAAAAATTGAACATTAAAAAATTACCATTTCTGACCATTTTAAGAAAGATCGACAGGACACGGGTCATCATTTTTCATCAGAAAATTGATTTTTTGGACTGTAGAAAAAGAGATTCAAAATATCATTTGGATTGTGCCTCATGTTGAATAACTACTTTTTAAAGCCTCAATGTGACCAAAATTGCTAATTTTTACAGACTTTTTCTTCTACTCAGAAGCTTCTATTTCGACCATTTTCAGGCATTACAATGACTCTTAACACACTTATTTTAGTTCCAAAAGTGATAATTCACATGCAGTAGTCATTTACAGTCAATAAATTAAACATTAAAAACTTACAATTTCTGACCATCTGGAGAAAGTTCGACAGGTCACAGGTTATCGTTTTTCATCAGAAAATTGATTTTTTGGACTGTAAAAAAAAAGATTCAAAATGTCATTTGGGTTGTGCCTCATGTTGAATAACTACTTTTAAAAGCCTCAATGTGACCAAAATTGCCATTTTTACAGACTTTTTCTCCGACTCAGAAGCTTCTATTTCGACCGATTACAGGCATTAAAATGACTCTAAACACACTTATTTTAGTTCCAAAAGTGATAATTCACATGCAATAGTCATTACAGTCAAAAAATTAAACTTTAAAAAATTACCATTTCTGACCATCTGGAGAAAGTTCAACAGGTCATGGGTCATCGTTTTTCATCAGAAAATTGATTTTTTGGACTGTAGAAAAATGGATTCAAAATGTCATTTGGGTTGTGCCTCATGTTGAATAACTACTTTTAAAAGCCTCAATGTGACCAAAATTGCCATTTTTACAGACTTTTTCTCCGACTCAGAAGCTTCTATTTCGACCGATTACAGGCATTAAAATGACTCTAAACACACTTATTCTAGTTCCAAAAGTGATAATTTACATGCAATAGTAATTTACAGTCAAAACATTAAGCATTAAAAACTTACCATTTCTGACCATCTGGAGAAAGTTTGACAGGTC
The DNA here is from genome assembly GCF_964204655.1 of Triturus cristatus. Taxonomy (NCBI): domain Eukaryota; kingdom Metazoa; phylum Chordata; class Amphibia; order Caudata; family Salamandridae; genus Triturus; species Triturus cristatus. Next base: position 860,125,246 of record NC_140587.1, read on the forward strand.
ACGGGTCATCGTTTTTCATCAGAAAATTGATTTTTTGGACCCGTAGAAAAATAGATTCATAATGTCATTTGGATTGTGCCTCATGTTGAATAACTACTTATTGAAGCCTCAATGTGACCAAAATTGCCATTTTTATAGACTTTTTCTCCTACTCAGAAGCTTCTATTTCGACCAATTTCAGGCATTAAAATGACTCTAAACGCACTTATTTTAGTTCCAAAAGTGATAATTCACATGCAATAGTCATTTACAGTCAATAAATTAAACATTAAAAACTTACAATTTCTGACCATCTGGAGAAAGTTCAACAGGTCACGGGTCATCGTTTTTCATCAGAAAATTGATTTTTTGGCCTGTAGAAAAAATGATTCAAAATGTCATTTGGATTGTGCCTCATGTTGAATACTTACATATTAAAGCATCAATGTGACCAAAAATGCCATTTTTACAGACTTTTTCTCCTACTCAAAGCTTCTATTTCGACCAATTTTAGGAATCTAAATGACCTAAACACACGTATTTTAGTTCCAAAAGTGATAATTCACATGCAATAGTCATTTACAGTCAAAAAACTAAACATCAAAAATTACCATTTCTGACCATTTTGAGAAAGTTCGACAGGTCACGGTTCATCGTTTTTCATCAGAAAATTGATTTTTTGGACTGTAGAAAAATTGATTGAAAATGTCATTTGGATTGTGCCTCATTCTGAATAACTACTTTATAAAGCCTCAATGTGTGCAAAATTGCCATTTTTACAGACATTTTTCTCCTACTCAGAAGCTTCTATTTCGACCCATTTCAGGCATTAAAATGACTCTAAACACACTTATTTTAGTTCCAAAAGTGATAATTCACATGCAATAGTCATTGACTTTACAAAAAATAAACATTAAAAAATTACCATTTATGACCATTTTGAGAAAGTTCGACAGGTCACGGGTCATCATTTTTCATCAGAAAATTGATTTTTTGGACTGTAGAAAAAGAGATTCAAAATATCATTTGGATTGTGCCTCATGTTGAATAACTACTTTTTAAAGCCTCAATGTGACCAAAATTGCTAATTTTTACAGACTTTTTCTTCTACTCAAAAGCTTCTATTTTGACGATTTTCAGGCATTAAAATGACTCTTAACACACTTATTTTAGTTCCAAAAGTGATAATTCACATGCAATAGTCATTTACAGTCAAAAAATTGAACATTAAAAAATTACCATTTCTGACCATTTTGAGAAAGATCGACAGGACACGGGTCATCATTTTTCATCAGAAAATTGATTTTTTGGACTGTAGAAAAAGAGATTCAAAATATCATTTGGATTGTGCCTCATGTTGAATAACTACTTTTTAAAGCCTCAATGTGACCAAAATTGCTAATTTTTACAGACTTTTTCTTCTACTCAGAAGCTTCTATTTCGACCATTTTCAGGCATTACAATGACTCTTAACACACTTATTTTAGTTCCAAAAGTGATAATTCACATGCAGTAGTCATTTACAGTCAATAAATTAAACATTAAAAACTTACCATTTCTGACCATCTGGAGAAAGTTTGACAGGTCACGGGTCATCGTTTTTCATCAGAAAATTGATTTTTTGGACCCGTAGAAAAATAGATTCATAATGTCATTTGGATTGTGCCTCATGTTGAATAACTACTTATTGAAGCCTCAATGTGACCAAAATTGCCATTTTTATAGACTTTTTCTCCCACTCAGAAGCTTCTATTTCGCCCAATTCCAGGCATTAAAATGACTCTAAACGCACTTATTTTAGTTCCAAAAGTGATAATTCACATGCAATAGTCATTTACAGTCAATAAATTAAACATTAAAAACTTACCATTTCTGACCATCTGGAGAAAGTTCAACAGGTCACGGGTCATCATTTTTCATCAGAAAATTGTTTTTTTTGGACTGTAGAAAAAGAGATTCAAAATATCATTTGGATTGTGCCTCATGTTGAATAACTACTTTTTAAAGCCTCAATGTGACCAAAATTGCTAATTTTTACAGACTTTTTCTTCTACTCATAAGCTTCTATTTCGACCATTTTCAGGCATTAAAATGACTCTTAACACACTTATTTTAGTTCCAAAAGTGATAATTCACATGCAATAGTCATTTACAGTCAAAAAATTGAACATTAAAAAATTACCATTTCTGACCATTTTAAGAAAGATCGACAGGACACGGGTCATCATTTTTCATCAGAAAATTGATTTTTTGGACTGTAGAAAAAGAGATTCAAAATATCATTTGGATTGTGCCTCATGTTGAATAACTACTTTTTAAAGCCTCAATGTGACCAAAATTGCTAATTTTTACAGACTTTTTCTTCTACTCAGAAGCTTCTATTTCGACCATTTTCAGGCATTACAATGACTCTTAACACACTTATTTTAGTTCCAAAAGTGATAATTCACATGCAGTAGTCATTTACAGTCAATAAATTAAACATTAAAAACTTACAATTTCTGACCATCTGGAGAAAGTTCGACAGGTCACAGGTTATCGTTTTTCATCAGAAAATTGATTTTTTGGACTGTAAAAAAAAAGATTCAAAATGTCATTTGGGTTGTGCCTCATGTTGAATAACTACTTTTAAAAGCCTCAATGTGACCAAAATTGCCATTTTTACAGACTTTTTCTCCGACTCAGAAGCTTCTATTTCGACCGATTACAGGCATTAAAATGACTCTAAACACACTTATTTTAGTTCCAAAAGTGATAATTCACATGCAATAGTCATTACAGTCAAAAAATTAAACTTTAAAAAATTACCATTTCTGACCATCTGGAGAAAGTTCAACAGGTCATGGGTCATCGTTTTTCATCAGAAAATTGATTTTTTGGACTGTAGAAAAATGGATTCAAAATGTCATTTGGGTTGTGCCTCATGTTGAATAACTACTTTTAAAAGCCTCAATGTGACCAAAATTGCCATTTTTACAGACTTTTTCTCCGACTCAGAAGCTTCTATTTCGACCGATTACAGGCATTAAAATGACTCTAAACACACTTATTCTAGTTCCAAAAGTGATAATTTACATGCAATAGTAATTTACAGTCAAAACATTAAGCATTAAAAACTTACCATTTCTGACCATCTGGAGAAAGTTTGACAGGTCACGGGTCATCGTTTTTCATCAGAAAATTGATTTTTTGGACCCGTAGAAAAATAGATTCATAATGTCATTTGGATTGTGCCTCATGTTGAATAACTACTTATTGAAGCCTCAATGTGACCAAAATTGCCATTTTTATAGACTTTTTCTCCTACTCAGAAGCTTCTATTTCGACCAATTTCAGGCATTAAAATGACTCTAAACGCACTTATTTTAGTTCCAAAAGTGATAATTCACATGCAATAGTCATTTACAGTCAATAAATTAAACATTAAAAACTTACAATTTCTGACCATCTGGAGAAAGTTCAACAGGTCACGGGTCATCGTTTTTCATCAGAAAATTGATTTTTTGGCCTGTAGAAAAAATTATTCAAAATGTCATTTGGATTGTGCCTCATGTTGAATACTTACATATTAAAGCATCAATGTGACCAAAAATGCCATTTTTACAGACTTTTTCTCCTACTCAAAGCTTCTATTTCGACCAATTTTAGGAATCTAAATGACCTAAACACACGTATTTTAGTTCCAAAAGTGATAATTCACATGCAATAGTCATTTACAGTCAAAAAACTAAACATCAAAAATTACAATTTCTGACCATTTTGAGAAAGTTCGACAGGTCACGGTTCATCGTTTTTCATCAGAAAATTGATTTTTTGGACTGTAGAAAAATTGATTGAAAATGTCATTTGGATTGTGCCTCATTCTGAATAACTACTTTATAAAGCCTCAATGTGTGCAAAATTGCCATTTTTACAGACATTTTTCTCCTACTCAGAAGCTTCTATTTCGACCCATTTCAGGCATTAAAATGACTCTAAACACACTTATTTTAGTTCCAAAAGTGATAATTCACATGCAATAGTCATTGACTTTACAAAAAATAAACATTAAAAAATTACCATTTATGACCATTTTGAGAAAGTTCGACAGGTCACGGGTCATCATTTTTCATCAGAAAATTGATTTTTTGGACTGTAGAAAAAGAGATTCAAAATATCATTTGGATTGTGCCTCATGTTGAATAACTACTTTTTAAAGCCTCAATGTGACCAAAATTGCTAATTTTTACAGACTTTTTCTTCTACTCAAAAGCTTCTATTTTGACGATTTTCAGGCATTAAAATGACTCTTAACACACTTATTTTAGTTCCAAAAGTGATAATTCACATGCAATAGTCATTTACAGTCAAAAAATTGAACATTAAAAAATTACCATTTCTGACCATTTTGAGAAAGATCGACAGGACACGGGTCATCATTTTTCATCAGAAAATTGATTTTTTGGACTGTAGAAAAAGAGATTCAAAATATCATTTGGATTGTGCCTCATGTTGAATAACTACTTTTTAAAGCCTCAATGTGACCAAAATTGCTAATTTTTACAGACTTTTTCTTCTACTCAGAAGCTTCTATTTCGACCATTTTCAGGCATTACAATGACTCTTAACACACTTATTTTAGTTCCAAAAGTGATAATTCACATGCAGTAGTCATTTACAGTCAATAAATTAAACATTAAAAACTTACCATTTCTGACCATCTGGAGAAAGTTTGACAGGTCACGGGTCATCGTTTTTCATCAGAAAATTGATTTTTTGGACTGTAAAAAAAAAGATTCAAAATGTCATTTGGGTTGTGCCTCATGTTGAATAACTACTTTTAAAAGCCTCAATGTGACCAAAATTGCCATTTTTACAGACTTTTTCTCCGACTCAGAAGCTTCTATTTCGACCGATTACAGGCATTAAAATGACTCTAAACACACTTATTTTAGTTCCAAAAGTGATAATTCACATGCAATAGTCATTACAGTCAAAAAATTAAACTTTAAAAAATTACCATTTCTGACCATCTGGAGAAAGTTCAACAGGTCATGGGTCATCGTTTTTCATCAGAAAATTGATTTTTTGGACTGTAGAAAAATGGATTCAAAATGTCATTTGGGTTGTGCCTCATGTTGAATAACTACTTTTAAAAGCCTCAATGTGACCAAAATTGCCATTTTTACAGACTTTTTCTCCGACTCAGAAGCTTCTATTTCGACCGATTACAGGCATTAAAATGACTCTAAACACACTTATTCTAGTTCCAAAAGTGATAATTTACATGCAATAGTAATTTACAGTCAAAACATTAAGCATTAAAAACTTACCATTTCTGACCATCTGGAGAAAGTTTGACAGGTCACGGGTCATCGTTTTTCATCAGAAAATTGATTTTTTGGACCCGTAGAAAAATAGATTCATAATGTCATTTGGATTGTGCCTCATGTTGAATAACTACTTATTGAAGCCTCAATGTGACCAAAATTGCCATTTTTATAGACTTTTTCTCCTACTCAGAAGCTTCTATTTCGACCAATTTCAGGCATTAAAATGACTCTAAACGCACTTATTTTAGTTCCAAAAGTGATAATTCACATGCAATAGTCATTTACAGTCAATAAATTAAACATTAAAAACTTACAATTTCTGACCATCTGGAGAAAGTTCAACAGGTCACGGGTCATCGTTTTTCATCAGAAAATTGATTTTTTGGCCTGTAGAAAAAATGATTCAAAATGTCATTTGGATTGTGCCTCATGTTGAATACTTACATATTAAAGCATCAATGTGACCAAAAATGCCATTTTTACAGACTTTTTCTCCTACTCAAAGCTTCTATTTCGACCAATTTTAGGAATCTAAATGACCTAAACACACGTATTTTAGTTCCAAAAGTGATAATTCACATGCAATAGTCATTTACAGTCAAAAAACTAAACATCAAAAATTACCATTTCTGACCATTTTGAGAAAGTTCGACAGGTCACGGTTCATCGTTTTTCATCAGAAAATTGATTTTTTGGACTGTAGAAAAATTGATTGAAAATGTCATTTGGATTGTGCCTCATTCTGAATAACTACTTTATAAAGCCTCAATGTGTGCAAAATTGCCATTTTTACAGACATTTTTCTCCTACTCAGAAGCTTCTATTTCGACCCATTTCAGGCATTAAAATGACTCTAAACACACTTATTTTAGTTCCAAAAGTGATAATTCACATGCAATAGTCATTGACTTTACAAAAAATAAACATTAAAAAATTACCATTTATGACCATTTTGAGAAAGTTCGACAGGTCACGGGTCATCATTTTTCATCAGAAAATTGATTTTTTGGACTGTAGAAAAAGAGATTCAAAATATCATTTGGATTGTGCCTCATGTTGAATAACTACTTTTTAAAGCCTCAATGTGACCAAAATTGCTAATTTTTACAGACTTTTTCTTCTACTCAAAAGCTTCTATTTCGACCATTTTCAGGCATTAAAATGACTCTTAACACACTTATTTTAGTTCCAAAAGTGATAATTCACATGCAATAGTCATTTACAGTCAAAAAATTGAACATTAAAAAATTACCATTTCTGACCATTTTGAGAAAGATCGACAGGACACGGGTCATCATTTTTCATCAGAAAATTGATTTTTTGGACTGTAGAAAAAGAGATTCAAAATATCATTTGGATTGTGCCTCATGTTGAATAACTACTTTTTAAAGCCTCAATGTGACCAAAATTGCTAATTTTTACAGACTTTTTCTTCTACTCAGAAGCTTCTATTTCGACCATTTTCAGGCATTACAATGACTCTTAACACACTTATGTTAGTTCCAAAAGTGATAATTCACATGCAGTAGTCATTTACAGTCAATAAATTAAACATTAAAAACTTACCATTTCTGACCATCTGGAGAAAGTTTGACAGGTCACGGGTCATCGTTTTTCATCAGAAAATTGATTTTTTGGACCCGTAGAAAAATAGATTCATAATGTCATTTGGATTGTGCCTCATGTTGAATAACTACTTATTGAAGCCTCAATGTGACCAAAATTGCCATTTTTATAGACTTTTTCTCCTACTCAGAAGCTTCTATTTCGCCCAATTCCAGGCATTAAAATGACTCTAAACGCACTTATTTTAGTTCCAAAAGTGATAATTCACATGCAATAGTCATTTACAGTCAATAAATTAAACATTAAAAACTTACCATTTCTGACCATCTGGAGAAAGTTCAACAGGTCACGGGTCATCATTTTTCATCAGAAAATTGTTTTTTTTGGACTGTAGAAAAAGAGATTCAAAATATCATTTGGATTGTGCCTCATGTTGAATAACTACTTTTTAAAGCCTCAATGTGACCAAAATTGCTAATTTTTACAGACTTTTTCTTCTACTCATAAGCTTCTATTTCGACCATTTTCAGGCATTAAAATGACTCTTAACACACTTATTTTAGTTCCAAAAGTGATAATTCACATGCAATAGTCATTTACAGTCAAAAAATTGAACATTAAAAAATTACCATTTCTGACCATTTTAAGAAAGATCGACAGGACACGGGTCATCATTTTTCATCAGAAAATTGATTTTTTGGACTGTAGAAAAAGAGATTCAAAATATCATTTGGATTGTGCCTCATGTTGAATAACTACTTTTTAAAGCCTCAATGTGACCAAAATTGCTAATTTTTACAGACTTTTTCTTCTACTCAGAAGCTTCTATTTCGACCATTTTCAGGCATTACAATGACTCTTAACACACTTATTTTAGTTCCAAAAGTGATAATTCACATGCAGTAGTCATTTACAGTCAATAAATTAAACATTAAAAACTTACAATTTCTGACCATCTGGAGAAAGTTCGACAGGTCACAGGTTATCGTTTTTCATCAGAAAATTGATTTTTTGGACTGTAAAAAAAAAGATTCAAAATGTCATTTGGGTTGTGCCTCATGTTGAATAACTACTTTTAAAAGCCTCAATGTGACCAAAATTGCCATTTTTACAGACTTTTTCTCCGACTCAGAAGCTTCTATTTCGACCGATTACAGGCATTAAAATGACTCTAAACACACTTATTTTAGTTCCAAAAGTGATAATTCACATGCAATAGTCATTACAGTCAAAAAATTAAACTTTAAAAAATTACCATTTCTGACCATCTGGAGAAAGTTCAACAGGTCATGGGTCATCGTTTTTCATCAGAAAATTGATTTTTTGGACTGTAGAAAAATGGATTCAAAATGTCATTTGGGTTGTGCCTCATGTTGAATAACTACTTTTAAAAGCCTCAATGTGACCAAAATTGCCATTTTTACAGACTTTTTCTCCGACTCAGAAGCTTCTATTTCGACCGATTACAGGCATTAAAATGACTCTAAACACACTTATTCTAGTTCCAAAAGTGATAATTTACATGCAATAGTAATTTACAGTCAAAACATTAAGCATTAAAAACTTACCATTTCTGACCATCTGGAGAAAGTTTGACAGGTCACGGGTCATCGTTTTTCATCAGAAAATTGATTTTTTGGACCCGTAGAAAAATAGATTCATAATGTCATTTGGATTGTGCCTCATGTTGAATAACTACTTATTGAAGCCTCAATGTGACCAAAATTGCCATTTTTATAGACTTTTTCTCCTACTCAGAAGCTTCTATTTCGACCAATTTCAGGCATTAAAATGACTCTAAACGCACTTATTTTAGTTCCAAAAGTGATAATTCACATGCAATAGTCATTTACAGTCAATAAATTAAACATTAAAAACTTACAATTTCTGACCATCTGGAGAAAGTTCAACAGGTCACGGGTCATCGTTTTTCATCAGAAAATTGATTTTTTGGCCTGTAGAAAAAATGATTCAAAATGTCATTTGGATTGTGCCTCATGTTGAATACTTACATATTAAAGCATCAATGTGACCAAAAATGCCATTTTTACAGACTTTTTCTCCTACTCAAAGCTTCTATTTCGACCAATTTTAGGAATCTAAATGACCTAAACACACGTATTTTAGTTCCAAAAGTGATAATTCACATGCAATAGTCATTTACAGTCAAAAAACTAAACATCAAAAATTACCATTTCTGACCATTTTGAGAAAGTTCGACAGGTCACGGTTCATCGTTTTTCATCAGAAAATTGATTTTTTGGACTGTAGAAAAATTGATTGAAAATGTCATTTGGATTGTGCCTCATTCTGAATAACTACTTTATAAAGCCTCAATGTGTGCAAAATTGCCATTTTTACAGACATTTTTCTCCTACTCAGAAGCTTCTATTTCGACCCATTTCAGGCATTAAAATGACTCTAAACACACTTATTTTAGTTCCAAAAGTGATAATTCACATGCAATAGTCATTGACTTTACAAAAAATAAACATTAAAAAATTACCATTTATGACCATTTTGAGAAAGTTCGACAGGTCACGGGTCATCATTTTTCATCAGAAAATTGATTTTTTGGACTGTAGAAAAAGAGATTCAAAATATCATTTGGATTGTGCCTCATGTTGAATAACTACTTTTTAAAGCCTCAATGTGACCAAAATTGCTAATTTTTACAGACTTTTTCTTCTACTCAAAAGCTTCTATTTCGACCATTTTCAGGCATTAAAATGACTCTTAACACACTTATTTTAGTTCCAAAAGTGATAATTCACATGCAATAGTCATTTACAGTCAAAAAATTGAACATTAAAAAATTACCATTTCTGACCATTTTGAGAAAGATCGACAGGACACGGGTCATCATTTTTCATCAGAAAATTGATTTTTTGGACCCGTAGAAAAATAGATTCATAATGTCATTTGGATTGTGCCTCATGTTGAATAACTACTTATTGAAGCCTCAATGTGACCAAAATTGCCATTTTTATAGACTTTTTCTCCTACTCAGAAGCTTCTATTTCGACCAATTTCAGGCATTAAAATGACTCTAAACGCACTTATTTTAGTTCCAAAAGTGATAATTCACATGCAATAGTCATTTACAGTCAATAAATTAAACATTAAAAACTTACAATTTCTGACCATCTGGAGAAAGTTCAACAGGTCACGGGTCATCGTTTTTCATCAGAAAATTGATTTTTTGGCCTGTAGAAAAAATTATTCAAAATGTCATTTGGATTGTGCCTCATGTTGAATACTTACATATTAAAGCATCAATGTGACCAAAAATGCCATTTTTACAGACTTTTTCTCCTACTCAAAGCTTCTATTTCGACCAATTTTAGGAATCTAAATGACCTAAACACACGTATTTTAGTTCCAAAAGTGATAATTCACATGCAATAGTCATTTACAGTCAAAAAACTAAACATCAAAAATTACCATTTCTGACCATTTTGAGAAAGTTCGACAGGTCACGGTTCATCGTTTTTCATCAGAAAATTGATTTTTTGGACTGTAGAAAAATTGATTGAAAATGTCATTTGGATTGTGCCTCATTCTGAATAACTACTTTATAAAGCCTCAATGTGTGCAAAATTGCCATTTTTACAGACATTTTTCTCCTACTCAGAAGCTTCTATTTCGACCCATTTCAGGCATTAAAATGACTCTAAACACACTTATTTTAGTTCCAAAAGTGATAATTCACATGCAATAGTCATTGACTTTACAAAAAATAAACATTAAAAAATTACCATTTATGACCATTTTGAGAAAGTTCGACAGGTCACGGGTCATCATTTTTCATCAGAAAATTGATTTTTTGGACTGTAGAAAAAGAGATTCAAAATATCATTTGGATTGTGCCTCATGTTGAATAACTACTTTTTAAAGCCTCAATGTGACCAAAATTGCTAATTTTTACAGACTTTTTCTTCTACTCAAAAGCTTCTATTTTGACGATTTTCAGGCATTAAAATGACTCTTAACACACTTATTTTAGTTCCAAAAGTGATAATTCACATGCAATAGTCATTTACAGTCAAAAAATTGAACATTAAAAAATTACCATTTCTGACCATTTTGAGAAAGATCGACAGGACACGGGTCATCATTTTTCATCAGAAAATTGATTTTTTGGACTGTAGAAAAAGAGATTCAAAATATCATTTGGATTGTGCCTCATGTTGAATAACTACTTTTTAAAGCCTCAATGTGACCAAAATTGCTAATTTTTACAGACTTTTTCTTCTACTCAGAAGCTTCTATTTCGACCATTTTCAGGCATTACAATGACTCTTAACACACTTATTTTAGTTCCAAAAGTGATAATTCACATGCAGTAGTCATTTACAGTCAATAAATTAAACATTAAAAACTTACCATTTCTGACCATCTGGAGAAAGTTTGACAGGTCACGGGTCATCGTTTTTCATCAGAAAATTGATTTTTTGGACTGTAAAAAAAAAGATTCAAAATGTCATTTGGGTTGTGCCTCATGTTGAATAACTACTTTTAAAAGCCTCAATGTGACCAAAATTGCCATTTTTACAGACTTTTTCTCCGACTCAGAAGCTTCTATTTCGACCGATTACAGGCATTAAAATGACTCTAAACACACTTATTTTAGTTCCAAAAGTGATAATTCACATGCAATAGTCATTACAGTCAAAAAATTAAACTTTAAAAAATTACCATTTCTGACCATCTGGAGAAAGTTCAACAGGTCATGGGTCATCGTTTTTCATCAGAAAATTGATTTTTTGGACTGTAGAAAAATGGATTCAAAATGTCATTTGGGTTGTGCCTCATGTTGAATAACTACTTTTAAAAGCCTCAATGTGACCAAAATTGCCATTTTTACAGACTTTTTCTCCGACTCAGAAGCTTCTATTTCGACCGATTACAGGCATTAAAATGACTCTAAACACACTTATTCTAGTTCCAAAAGTGATAATTTACATGCAATAGTAATTTACAGTCAAAACATTAAGCATTAAAAACTTACCATTTCTGACCATCTGGAGAAAGTTTGACAGGTCACGGGTCATCGTTTTTCATCAGAAAATTGATTTTTTGGACCCGTAGAAAAATAGATTCATAATGTCATTTGGATTGTGCCTCATGTTGAATAACTACTTATTGAAGCCTCAATGTGACCAAAATTGCCATTTTTATAGACTTTTTCTCCTACTCAGAAGCTTCTATTTCGACCAATTTCAGGCATTAAAATGACTCTAAACGCACTTATTTTAGTTCCAAAAGTGATAATTCACATGCAATAGTCATTTACAGTCAATAAATTAAACATTAAAAACTTACAATTTCTGACCATCTGGAGAAAGTTCAACAGGTCACGGGTCATCGTTTTTCATCAGAAAATTGATTTTTTGGCCTGTAGAAAAAATGATTCAAAATGTCATTTGGATTGTGCCTCATGTTGAATACTTACATATTAAAGCATCAATGTGACCAAAAATGCCATTTTTACAGACTTTTTCTCCTACTCAAAGCTTCTATTTCGACCAATTTTAGGAATCTAAATGACCTAAACACACGTATTTTAGTTCCAAAAGTGATAATTCACATGCAATAGTCATTTACAGTCAAAAAACTAAACATCAAAAATTACCATTTCTGACCATTTTGAGAAAGTTCGACAGGTCACGGTTCATCGTTTTTCATCAGAAAATTGATTTTTTGGACTGTAGAAAAATTGATTGAAAATGTCATTTGGATTGTGCCTCATTCTGAATAACTACTTTATAAAGCCTCAATGTGTGCAAAATTGCCATTTTTACAGACATTTTTCTCCTACTCAGAAGCTTCTATTTCGACCCATTTCAGGCATTAAAATGACTCTAAACACACTTATTTTAGTTCCAAAAGTGATAATTCACATGCAATAGTCATTGACTTTACAAAAAATAAACATTAAAAAATTACCATTTATGACCATTTTGAGAAAGTTCGACAGGTCACGGGTCATCATTTTTCATCAGAAAATTGATTTTTTGGACTGTAGAAAAAGAGATTCAAAATATCATTTGGATTGTGCCTCATGTTGAATAACTACTTTTTAAAGCCTCAATGTGACCAAAATTGCTAATTTTTACAGACTTTTTCTTCTACTCAAAAGCTTCTATTTCGACCATTTTCAGGCATTAAAATGACTCTTAACACACTTATTTTAGTTCCAAAAGTGATAATTCACATGCAATAGTCATTTACAGTCAAAAAATTGAACATTAAAAAATTACCATTTCTGACCATTTTGAGAAAGATCGACAGGACACGGGTCATCATTTTTCATCAGAAAATTGATTTTTTGGACTGTAGAAAAAGAGATTCAAAATATCATTTGGATTGTGCCTCATGTTGAATAACTACTTTTTAAAGCCTCAATGTGACCAAAATTGCTAATTTTTACAGACTTTTTCTTCTACTCAGAAGCTTCTATTTCGACCATTTTCAGGCATTACAATGACTCTTAACACACTTATGTTAGTTCCAAAAGTGATAATTCACATGCAGTAGTCATTTACAGTCAATAAATTAAACATTAAAAACTTACCATTTCTGACCATCTGGAGAAAGTTTGACAGGTCACGGGTCATCGTTTTTCATCAGAAAATTGATTTTTTGGACCCGTAGAAAAATAGATTCATAATGTCATTTGGATTGTGCCTCATGTTGAATAACTACTTATTGAAGCCTCAATGTGACCAAAATTGCCATTTTTATAGACTTTTTCTCCTACTCAGAAGCTTCTATTTCGCCCAATTCCAGGCATTAAAATGACTCTAAACGCACTTATTTTAGTTCCAAAAGTGATAATTCACATGCAATAGTCATTTACAGTCAATAAATTAAACATTAAAAACTTACCATTTCTGACCATCTGGAGAAAGTTCAACAGGTCACGGGTCATCATTTTTCATCAGAAAATTGTTTTTTTTGGACTGTAGAAAAAGAGATTCAAAATATCATTTGGATTGTGCCTCATGTTGAATAACTACTTTTTAAAGCCTCAATGTGACCAAAATTGCTAATTTTTACAGACTTTTTCTTCTACTCATAAGCTTCTATTTCGACCATTTTCAGGCATTAAAATGACTCTTAACACACTTATTTTAGTTCCAAAAGTGATAATTCACATGCAATAGTCATTTACAGTCAAAAAATTGAACATTAAAAAATTACCATTTCTGACCATTTTAAGAAAGATCGACAGGACACGGGTCATCATTTTTCATCAGAAAATTGATTTTTTGGACTGTAGAAAAAGAGATTCAAAATATCATTTGGATTGTGCCTCATGTTGAATAACTACTTTTTAAAGCCTCAATGTGACCAAAATTGCTAATTTTTACAGACTTTTTCTTCTACTCAGAAGCTTCTATTTCGACCATTTTCAGGCATTACAATGACTCTTAACACACTTATTTTAGTTCCAAAAGTGATAATTCACATGCAGTAGTCATTTACAGTCAATAAATTAAACATTAAAAACTTACAATTTCTGACCATCTGGAGAAAGTTCGACAGGTCACAGGTTATCGTTTTTCATCAGAAAATTGATTTTTTGGACTGTAAAAAAAAAGATTCAAAATGTCATTTGGGTTGTGCCTCATGTTGAATAACTACTTTTAAAAGCCTCAATGTGACCAAAATTGCCATTTTTACAGACTTTTTCTCCGACTCAGAAGCTTCTATTTCGACCGATTACAGGCATTAAAATGACTCTAAACACACTTATTTTAGTTCCAAAAGTGATAATTCACATGCAATAGTCATTACAGTCAAAAAATTAAACTTTAAAAAATTACCATTTCTGACCATCTGGAGAAAGTTCAACAGGTCATGGGTCATCGTTTTTCATCAGAAAATTGATTTTTTGGACTGTAGAAAAATGGATTCAAAATGTCATTTGGGTTGTGCCTCATGTTGAATAACTACTTTTAAAAGCCTCAATGTGACCAAAATTGCCATTTTTACAGACTTTTTCTCCGACTCAGAAGCTTCTATTTCGACCGATTACAGGCATTAAAATGACTCTAAACACACTTATTCTAGTTCCAAAAGTGATAATTTACATGCAATAGTAATTTACAGTCAAAACATTAAGCATTAAAAACTTACCATTTCTGACCATCTGGAGAAAGTTTGACAGGTCACGGGTCATCGTTTTTCATCAGAAAATTGATTTTTTGGACCCGTAGAAAAATAGATTCATAATGTCATTTGGATTGTGCCTCATGTTGAATAACTACTTATTGAAGCCTCAATGTGACCAAAATTGCCATTTTTATAGACTTTTTCTCCTACTCAGAAGCTTCTATTTCGACCAATTTCAGGCATTAAAATGACTCTAAACGCACTTATTTTAGTTCCAAAAGTGATAATTCACATGCAATAGTCATTTACAGTCAATAAATTAAACATTAAAAACTTACAATTTCTGACCATCTGGAGAAAGTTCAACAGGTCACGGGTCATCGTTTTTCATCAGAAAATTGATTTTTTGGCCTGTAGAAAAAATGATTCAAAATGTCATTTGGATTGTGCCTCATGTTGAATACTTACATATTAAAGCATCAATGTGACCAAAAATGCCATTTTTACAGACTTTTTCTCCTACTCAAAGCTTCTATTTCGACCAATTTTAGGAATCTAAATGACCTAAACACACGTATTTTAGTTCCAAAAGTGATAATTCACATGCAATAGTCATTTACAGTCAAAAAACTAAACATCAAAAATTACCATTTCTGACCATTTTGAGAAAGTTCGACAGGTCACGGTTCATCGTTTTTCATCAGAAAATTGATTTTTTGGACTGTAGAAAAATTGATTGAAAATGTCATTTGGATTGTGCCTCATTCTGAATAACTACTTTATAAAGCCTCAATGTGTGCAAAATTGCCATTTTTACAGACATTTTTCTCCTACTCAGAAGCTTCTATTTCGACCCATTTCAGGCATTAAAATGACTCTAAACACACTTATTTTAGTTCCAAAAGTGATAATTCACATGCAATAGTCATTGACTTTACAAAAAATAAACATTAAAAAATTACCATTTATGACCATTTTGAGAAAGTTCGACAGGTCACGGGTCATCATTTTTCATCAGAAAATTGATTTTTTGGACTGTAGAAAAAGAGATTCAAAATATCATTTGGATTGTGCCTCATGTTGAATAACTACTTTTTAAAGCCTCAATGTGACCAAAATTGCTAATTTTTACAGACTTTTTCTTCTACTCAAAAGCTTCTATTTCGACCATTTTCAGGCATTAAAATGACTCTTAACACACTTATTTTAGTTCCAAAAGTGATAATTCACATGCAATAGTCATTTACAGTCAAAAAATTGAACATTAAAAAATTACCATTTCTGACCATTTTGAGAAAGATCGACAGGACACGGGTCATCATTTTTCATCAGAAAATTGATTTTTTGGACCCGTAGAAAAATAGATTCATAATGTCATTTGGATTGTGCCTCATGTTGAATAACTACTTATTGAAGCCTCAATGTGACCAAAATTGCCATTTTTATAGACTTTTTCTCCTACTCAGAAGCTTCTATTTCGACCAATTTCAGGCATTAAAATGACTCTAAACGCACTTATTTTAGTTCCAAAAGTGATAATTCACATGCAATAGTCATTTACAGTCAATAAATTAAACATTAAAAACTTACAATTTCTGACCATCTGGAGAAAGTTCAACAGGTCACGGGTCATCGTTTTTCATCAGAAAATTGATTTTTTGGCCTGTAGAAAAAATTATTCAAAATGTCATTTGGATTGTGCCTCATGTTGAATACTTACATATTAAAGCATCAATGTGACCAAAAATGCCATTTTTACAGACTTTTTCTCCTACTCAAAGCTTCTATTTCGACCAATTTTAGGAATCTAAATGACCTAAACACACGTATTTTAGTTCCAAAAGTGATAATTCACATGCAATAGTCATTTACAGTCAAAAAACTAAACATCAAAAATTACCATTTCTGACCATTTTGAGAAAGTTCGACAGGTCACGGTTCATCGTTTTTCATCAGAAAATTGATTTTTTGGACTGTAGAAAAATTGATTGAAAATGTCATTTGGATTGTGCCTCATTCTGAATAACTACTTTATAAAGCCTCAATGTGTGCAAAATTGCCATTTTTACAGACATTTTTCTCCTACTCAGAAGCTTCTATTTCGACCCATTTCAGGCATTAAAATGACTCTAAACACACTTATTTTAGTTCCAAAAGTGATAATTCACATGCAATAGTCATTGACTTTACAAAAAATAAACATTAAAAAATTACCATTTATGACCATTTTGAGAAAGTTCGACAGGTCACGGGTCATCATTTTTCATCAGAAAATTGATTTTTTGGACTGTAGAAAAAGAGATTCAAAATATCATTTGGATTGTGCCTCATGTTGAATAACTACTTTTTAAAGCCTCAATGTGACCAAAATTGCTAATTTTTACAGACTTTTTCTTCTACTCAAAAGCTTCTATTTTGACGATTTTCAGGCATTAAAATGACTCTTAACACACTTATTTTAGTTCCAAAAGTGATAATTCACATGCAATAGTCATTTACAGTCAAAAAATTGAACATTAAAAAATTACCATTTCTGACCATTTTGAGAAAGATCGACAGGACACGGGTCATCATTTTTCATCAGAAAATTGATTTTTTGGACTGTAGAAAAAGAGATTCAAAATATCATTTGGATTGTGCCTCATGTTGAATAACTACTTTTTAAAGCCTCAATGTGACCAAAATTGCTAATTTTTACAGACTTTTTCTTCTACTCAGAAGCTTCTATTTCGACCATTTTCAGGCATTACAATGACTCTTAACACACTTATTTTAGTTCCAAAAGTGATAATTCACATGCAGTAGTCATTTACAGTCAATAAATTAAACATTAAAAACTTACCATTTCTGACCATCTGGAGAAAGTTTGACAGGTCACGGGTCATCGTTTTTCATCAGAAAATTGATTTTTTGGACTGTAAAAAAAAAGATTCAAAATGTCATTTGGGTTGTGCCTCATGTTGAATAACTACTTTTAAAAGCCTCAATGTGACCAAAATTGCCATTTTTACAGACTTTTTCTCCGACTCAGAAGCTTCTATTTCGACCGATTACAGGCATTAAAATGACTCTAAACACACTTATTTTAGTTCCAAAAGTGATAATTCACATGCAATAGTCATTACAGTCAAAAAATTAAACTTTAAAAAATTACCATTTCTGACCATCTGGAGAAAGTTCAACAGGTCATGGGTCATCGTTTTTCATCAGAAAATTGATTTTTTGGACTGTAGAAAAATGGATTCAAAATGTCATTTGGGTTGTGCCTCATGTTGAATAACTACTTTTAAAAGCCTCAATGTGACCAAAATTGCCATTTTTACAGACTTTTTCTCCGACTCAGAAGCTTCTATTTCGACCGATTACAGGCATTAAAATGACTCTAAACACACTTATTCTAGTTCCAAAAGTGATAATTTACATGCAATAGTAATTTACAGTCAAAACATTAAGCATTAAAAACTTACCATTTCTGACCATCTGGAGAAAGTTTGACAGGTCACGGGTCATCGTTTTTCATCAGAAAATTGATTTTTTGGACCCGTAGAAAAATAGATTCATAATGTCATTTGGATTGTGCCTCATGTTGAATAACTACTTATTGAAGCCTCAATGTGACCAAAATTGCCATTTTTATAGACTTTTTCTCCTACTCAGAAGCTTCTATTTCGACCAATTTCAGGCATTAAAATGACTCTAAACGCACTTATTTTAGTTCCAAAAGTGATAATTCACATGCAATAGTCATTTACAGTCAATAAATTAAACATTAAAAACTTACAATTTCTGACCATCTGGAGAAAGTTCAACAGGTCACGGGTCATCGTTTTTCATCAGAAAATTGATTTTTTGGCCTGTAGAAAAAATGATTCAAAATGTCATTTGGATTGTGCCTCATGTTGAATACTTACATATTAAAGCATCAATGTGACCAAAAATGCCATTTTTACAGACTTTTTCTCCTACTCAAAGCTTCTATTTCGACCAATTTTAGGAATCTAAATGACCTAAACACACGTATTTTAGTTCCAAAAGTGATAATTCACATGCAATAGTCATTTACAGTCAAAAAACTAAACATCAAAAATTACCATTTCTGACCATTTTGAGAAAGTTCGACAGGTCACGGTTCATCGTTTTTCATCAGAAAATTGATTTTTTGGACTGTAGAAAAATTGATTGAAAATGTCATTTGGATTGTGCCTCATTCTGAATAACTACTTTATAAAGCCTCAATGTGTGCAAAATTGCCATTTTTACAGACATTTTTCTCCTACTCAGAAGCTTCTATTTCGACCCATTTCAGGCATTAAAATGACTCTAAACACACTTATTTTAGTTCCAAAAGTGATAATTCACATGCAATAGTCATTGACTTTACAAAAAATAAACATTAAAAAATTACCATTTATGACCATTTTGAGAAAGTTCGACAGGTCACGGGTCATCATTTTTCATCAGAAAATTGATTTTTTGGACTGTAGAAAAAGAGATTCAAAATATCATTTGGATTGTGCCTCATGTTGAATAACTACTTTTTAAAGCCTCAATGTGACCAAAATTGCTAATTTTTACAGACTTTTTCTTCTACTCAAAAGCTTCTATTTCGACCATTTTCAGGCATTAAAATGACTCTTAACACACTTATTTTAGTTCCAAAAGTGATAATTCACATGCAATAGTCATTTACAGTCAAAAAATTGAACATTAAAAAATTACCATTTCTGACCATTTTGAGAAAGATCGACAGGACACGGGTCATCATTTTTCATCAGAAAATTGATTTTTTGGACTGTAGAAAAAGAGATTCAAAATATCATTTGGATTGTGCCTCATGTTGAATAACTACTTTTTAAAGCCTCAATGTGACCAAAATTGCTAATTTTTACAGACTTTTTCTTCTACTCAGAAGCTTCTATTTCGACCATTTTCAGGCATTACAATGACTCTTAACACACTTATGTTAGTTCCAAAAGTGATAATTCACATGCAGTAGTCATTTACAGTCAATAAATTAAACATTAAAAACTTACCATTTCTGACCATCTGGAGAAAGTTTGACAGGTCACGGGTCATCGTTTTTCATCAGAAAATTGATTTTTTGGACCCGTAGAAAAATAGATTCATAATGTCATTTGGATTGTGCCTCATGTTGAATAACTACTTATTGAAGCCTCAATGTGACCAAAATTGCCATTTTTATAGACTTTTTCTCCTACTCAGAAGCTTCTATTTCGCCCAATTCCAGGCATTAAAATGACTCTAAACGCACTTATTTTAGTTCCAAAAGTGATAATTCACATGCAATAGTCATTTACAGTCAATAAATTAAACATTAAAAACTTACCATTTCTGACCATCTGGAGAAAGTTCAACAGGTCACGGGTCATCATTTTTCATCAGAAAATTGTTTTTTTTGGACTGTAGAAAAAGAGATTCAAAATATCATTTGGATTGTGCCTCATGTTGAATAACTACTTTTTAAAGCCTCAATGTGACCAAAATTGCTAATTTTTACAGACTTTTTCTTCTACTCATAAGCTTCTATTTCGACCATTTTCAGGCATTAAAATGACTCTTAACACACTTATTTTAGTTCCAAAAGTGATAATTCACATGCAATAGTCATTTACAGTCAAAAAATTGAACATTAAAAAATTACCATTTCTGACCATTTTAAGAAAGATCGACAGGACACGGGTCATCATTTTTCATCAGAAAATTGATTTTTTGGACTGTAGAAAAAGAGATTCAAAATATCATTTGGATTGTGCCTCATGTTGAATAACTACTTTTTAAAGCCTCAATGTGACCAAAATTGCTAATTTTTACAGACTTTTTCTTCTACTCAGAAGCTTCTATTTCGACCATTTTCAGGCATTACAATGACTCTTAACACACTTATTTTAGTTCCAAAAGTGATAATTCACATGCAGTAGTCATTTACAGTCAATAAATTAAACATTAAAAACTTACAATTTCTGACCATCTGGAGAAAGTTCGACAGGTCACAGGTTATCGTTTTTCATCAGAAAATTGATTTTTTGGACTGTAAAAAAAAAGATTCAAAATGTCATTTGGGTTGTGCCTCATGTTGAATAACTACTTTTAAAAGCCTCAATGTGACCAAAATTGCCATTTTTACAGACTTTTTCTCCGACTCAGAAGCTTCTATTTCGACCGATTACAGGCATTAAAATGACTCTAAACACACTTATTTTAGTTCCAAAAGTGATAATTCACATGCAATAGTCATTACAGTCAAAAAATTAAACTTTAAAAAATTACCATTTCTGACCATCTGGAGAAAGTTCAACAGGTCATGGGTCATCGTTTTTCATCAGAAAATTGATTTTTTGGACTGTAGAAAAATGGATTCAAAATGTCATTTGGGTTGTGCCTCATGTTGAATAACTACTTTTAAAAGCCTCAATGTGACCAAAATTGCCATTTTTACAGACTTTTTCTCCGACTCAGAAGCTTCTATTTCGACCGATTACAGGCATTAAAATGACTCTAAACACACTTATTCTAGTTCCAAAAGTGATAATTTACATGCAATAGTAATTTACAGTCAAAACATTAAGCATTAAAAACTTACCATTTCTGACCATCTGGAGAAAGTTTGACAGGTCACGGGTCATCGTTTTTCATCAGAAAATTGATTTTTTGGACCCGTAGAAAAATAGATTCATAATGTCATTTGGATTGTGCCTCATGTTGAATAACTACTTATTGAAGCCTCAATGTGACCAAAATTGCCATTTTTATAGACTTTTTCTCCTACTCAGAAGCTTCTATTTCGACCAATTTCAGGCATTAAAATGACTCTAAACGCACTTATTTTAGTTCCAAAAGTGATAATTCACATGCAATAGTCATTTACAGTCAATAAATTAAACATTAAAAACTTACAATTTCTGACCATCTGGAGAAAGTTCAACAGGTCACGGGTCATCGTTTTTCATCAGAAAATTGATTTTTTGGCCTGTAGAAAAAATGATTCAAAATGTCATTTGGATTGTGCCTCATGTTGAATACTTACATATTAAAGCATCAATGTGACCAAAAATGCCATTTTTACAGACTTTTTCTCCTACTCAAAGCTTCTATTTCGACCAATTTTAGGAATCTAAATGACCTAAACACACGTATTTTAGTTCCAAAAGTGATAATTCACATGCAATAGTCATTTACAGTCAAAAAACTAAACATCAAAAATTACCATTTCTGACCATTTTGAGAAAGTTCGACAGGTCACGGTTCATCGTTTTTCATCAGAAAATTGATTTTTTGGACTGTAGAAAAATTGATTGAAAATGTCATTTGGATTGTGCCTCATTCTGAATAACTACTTTATAAAGCCTCAATGTGTGCAAAATTGCCATTTTTACAGACATTTTTCTCCTACTCAGAAGCTTCTATTTCGACCCATTTCAGGCATTAAAATGACTCTAAACACACTTATTTTAGTTCCAAAAGTGATAATTCACATGCAATAGTCATTGACTTTACAAAAAATAAACATTAAAAAATTACCATTTATGACCATTTTGAGAAAGTTCGACAGGTCACGGGTCATCATTTTTCATCAGAAAATTGATTTTTTGGACTGTAGAAAAAGAGATTCAAAATATCATTTGGATTGTGCCTCATGTTGAATAACTACTTTTTAAAGCCTCAATGTGACCAAAATTGCTAATTTTTACAGACTTTTTCTTCTACTCAAAAGCTTCTATTTCGACCATTTTCAGGCATTAAAATGACTCTTAACACACTTATTTTAGTTCCAAAAGTGATAATTCACATGCAATAGTCATTTACAGTCAAAAAATTGAACATTAAAAAATTACCATTTCTGACCATTTTGAGAAAGATCGACAGGACACGGGTCATCATTTTTCATCAGAAAATTGATTTTTTGGACTGTAGAAAAAGAGATTCAAAATATCATTTGGATTGTGCCTCATGTTGAATAACTACTTTTTAAAGCCTCAATGTGACCAAAATTGCTAATTTTTACAGACTTTTTCTTCTACTCAGAAGCTTCTATTTCGACCATTTTCAGGCATTACAATGACTCTTAACACACTTATGTTAGTTCCAAAAGTGATAATTCACATGCAGTAGTCATTTACAGTCAATAAATTAAACATTAAAAACTTACCGTTTCTGACCATCTGGAGAAAGTTTGACAGGTCACGGGTCATCGTTTTTCATCAGAAAATTGATTTTTTGGACCCGTAGAAAAATAGATTCATAATGTCATTTGGATTGTGCCTCATGTTGAATAACTACTTATTGAAGCCTCAATGTGACCAAAATTGCCATTTTTATAGACTTTTTCTCCTACTCAGAAGCTTCTATTTCGCCCAATTCCAGGCATTAAAATGACTCTAAACGCACTTATTTTAGTTCCAAAAGTGATAATTCACATGCAATAGTCATTTACAGTCAATAAATTAAACATTAAAAACTTACCATTTCTGACCATCTGGAGAAAGTTCAACAGGTCACGGGTCATCATTTTTCATCAGAAAATTGTTTTTTTTGGACTGTAGAAAAAGAGATTCAAAATATCATTTGGATTGTGCCTCATGTTGAATAACTACTTTTTAAAGCCTCAATGTGACCAAAATTGCTAATTTTTACAGACTTTTTCTTCTACTCATAAGCTTCTATTTCGACCATTTTCAGGCATTAAAATGACTCTTAACACACTTATTTTAGTTCCAAAAGTGATAATTCACATGCAATAGTCATTTACAGTCAAAAAATTGAACATTAAAAAATTACCATTTCTGACCATTTTAAGAAAGATCGACAGGACACGGGTCATCATTTTTCATCAGAAAATTGATTTTTTGGACTGTAGAAAAAGAGATTCAAAATATCATTTGGATTGTGCCTCATGTTGAATAACTACTTTTTAAAGCCTCAATGTGACCAAAATTGCTAATTTTTACAGACTTTTTCTTCTACTCAGAAGCTTCTATTTCGACCATTTTCAGGCATTACAATGACTCTTAACACACTTATTTTAGTTCCAAAAGTGATAATTCACATGCAGTAGTCATTTACAGTCAATAAATTAAACATTAAAAACTTACAATTTCTGACCATCTGGAGAAAGTTCGACAGGTCACAGGTTATCGTTTTTCATCAGAAAATTGATTTTTTGGACTGTAAAAAAAAAGATTCAAAATGTCATTTGGGTTGTGCCTCATGTTGAATAACTACTTTTAAAAGCCTCAATGTGACCAAAATTGCCATTTTTACAGACTTTTTCTCCGACTCAGAAGCTTCTATTTCGACCGATTACAGGCATTAAAATGACTCTAAACACACTTATTTTAGTTCCAAAAGTGATAATTCACATGCAATAGTCATTACAGTCAAAAAATTAAACTTTAAAAAATTACCATTTCTGACCATCTGGAGAAAGTTCAACAGGTCACGGGTCATCGTTTTTCATCAGAAAATTGATTTTTTGGACTGTAGAAAAATGGATTCAAAATGTCATTTGGGTTGTGCCTCATGTTGAATAACTACTTTTAAAAGCCTCAATGTGACCAAAATTGCCATTTTTACAGACTTTTTCTCCGACTCAGAAGCTTCTATTTCGACCGATTACAGGCATTAAAATGACTCTAAACACACTTATTCTAGTTCCAAAAGTGATAATTTACATGCAATAGTAATTTACAGTCAAAACATTAAGCATTAAAAACTTACCATTTCTGACCATCTGGAGAAAGTTTGACAGGTCACGGGTCATCGTTTTTCATCAGAAAATTGATTTTTTGGACCCGTAGAAAAATAGATTCATAATGTCATTTGGATTGTGCCTCATGTTGAATAACTACTTATTGAAGCCTCATTGTGACCAAAATTGCCATTTTTATAGACTTTTTCTCCTACTCAGAAGCTTCTATTTCGACCAATTTCAGGCATTAAAATGACTCTAAACGCACTTATTTTAGTTCCAAAAGTGATAATTCACATGCAATAGTCATTTACAGTCAATAAATTAAACATTAAAAACTTACAATTTCTGACCATCTGGAGAAAGTTCAACAGGTCACGGGTCATCATTTTTCATCAGAAAATTGATTTTTTGGACTGTAGAAAAAGAGATTCAAAATATCATTTGGATTGTGCCTCATGTTGAATAACTACTTTTTAAAGCCTCAATGTGACCAAAATTGCTAATTTTTACAGACTTTTTCTTCTACTCAGAAGCTTCTATTTCGACCATTTTCAGGCATTACAATGACTCTTAACACACTTATTTTAGTTCCAAAAGTGATAATTCACATGCAGTAGTCATTTACAGTCAATAAATTAAACATTAAAAACTTACAATTTCTGACCATCTGGAGAAAGTTCGACAGGTCACAGGTTATCGTTTTTCATCAGAAAATTGATTTTTTGGACTGTAAAAAAAAAGATTCAAAATGTCATTTGGGTTGTGCCTCATGTTGAATAACTACTTTTAAAAGCCTCAATGTGACCAAAATTGCCATTTTTACAGACTTTTTCTCCGACTCAGAAGCTTCTATTTCGACCGATTACAGGCATTAAAATGACTCTAAACACACTTATTTTAGTTCCAAAAGTGATAATTCACATGCAATAGTCATTACAGTCAAAAAATTAAACTTTAAAAAATTACCATTTCTGACCATCTGGAGAAAGTTCAACAGGTCATGGGTCATCGTTTTTCATCAGAAAATTGATTTTTTGGACTGTAGAAAAATGGATTCAAAATGTCATTTGGGTTGTGCCTCATGTTGAATAACTACTTTTAAAAGCCTCAATGTGACCAAAATTGCCATTTTTACAGACTTTTTCTCCGACTCAGAAGCTTCTATTTCGACCGATTACAGGCATTAAAATGACTCTAAACACACTTATTCTAGTTCCAAAAGTGATAATTTACATGCAATAGTAATTTACAGTCAAAACATTAAGCATTAAAAACTTACCATTTCTGACCATCTGGAGAAAGTTTGACAGGTCACGGGTCATCGTTTTTCATCAGAAAATTGATTTTTTGGACCCGTAGAAAAATAGATTCATAATGTCATTTGGATTGTGCCTCATGTTGAATAACTACTTATTGAAGCCTCAATGTGACCAAAATTGCCATTTTTATAGACTTTTTCTCCTACTCAGAAGCTTCTATTTCGACCAATTTCAGGCATTAAAATGACTCTAAACGCACTTATTTTAGTTCCAAAAGTGATAATTCACATGCAATAGTCATTTACAGTCAATAAATTAAACATTAAAAACTTACAATTTCTGACCATCTGGAGAAAGTTCAACAGGTCACGGGTCATCGTTTTTCATCAGAAAATTGATTTTTTGGCCTGTAGAAAAAATGATTCAAAATGTCATTTGGATTGTGCCTCATGTTGAATACTTACATATTAAAGCATCAATGTGACCAAAAATGCCATTTTTACAGACTTTTTCTCCTACTCAAAGCTTCTATTTCGACCAATTTTAGGAATCTAAATGACCTAAACACACGTATTTTAGTTCCAAAAGTGATAATTCACATGCAATAGTCATTTACAGTCAAAAAACTAAACATCAAAAATTACCATTTCTGACCATTTTGAGAAAGTTCGACAGGTCACGGTTCATCGTTTTTCATCAGAAAATTGATTTTTTGGACTGTAGAAAAATTGATTGAAAATGTCATTTGGATTGTGCCTCATTCTGAATAACTACTTTATAAAGCCTCAATGTGTGCAAAATTGCCATTTTTACAGACATTTTTCTCCTACTCAGAAGCTTCTATTTCGACCCATTTCAGGCATTAAAATGACTCTAAACACACTTATTTTAGTTCCAAAAGTGATAATTCACATGCAATAGTCATTGACTTTACAAAAAATAAACATTAAAAAATTACCATTTATGACCATTTTGAGAAAGTTCGACAGGTCACGGGTCATCATTTTTCATCAGAAAATTGATTTTTTGGACTGTAGAAAAAGAGATTCAAAATATCATTTGGATTGTGCCTCATGTTGAATAACTACTTTTTAAAGCCTCAATGTGACCAAAATTGCTAATTTTTACAGACTTTTTCTTCTACTCAAAAGCTTCTATTTCGACCATTTTCAGGCATTAAAATGACTCTTAACACACTTATTTTAGTTCCAAAAGTGATAATTCACATGCAATAGTCATTTACAGTCAAAAAATTGAACATTAAAAAATTACCATTTCTGACCATTTTGAGAAAGATCGACAGGACACGGGTCATCATTTTTCATCAGAAAATTGATTTTTTGGACTGTAGAAAAAGAGATTCAAAATATCATTTGGATTGTGCCTCATGTTGAATAACTACTTTTTAAAGCCTCAATGTGACCAAAATTGCTAATTTTTACAGACTTTTTCTTCTACTCAGAAGCTTCTATTTCGACCATTTTCAGGCATTACAATGACTCTTAACACACTTATTTTAGTTCCAAAAGTGATAATTCACATGCAGTAGTCATTTACAGTCAATAAATTAAACATTAAAAACTTACCATTTCTGACCATCTGGAGAAAGTTTGACAGGTCATCGTTTTTCATCAGAAAATTGATTTTTTGGACCCGTAGAAAAATAGATTCATAATGTCATTTGGATTGTGCCTCATGTTGAATAACTACTTATTGAAGCCTCAATGTGACCAAAATTGCCATTTTTATAGACTTTTTCTCCTACTCAGAAGCTTCTATTTCGCCCAATTCCAGGCATTAAAATGACTCTAAACGCACTTATTTTAGTTCCAAAAGTGATAATTCACATGCAATAGTCATTTACAGTCAATAAATTAAACATTAAAAACTTACCATTTCTGACCATCTGGAGAAAGTTCAACAGGTCACGGGTCATCATTTTTCATCAGAAAATTGTTTTTTTTGGACTGTAGAAAAAGAGATTCAAAATATCATTTGGATTGTGCCTCATGTTGAATAACTACTTTTTAAAGCCTCAATGTGACCAAAATTGCTAATTTTTACAGACTTTTTCTTCTACTCATAAGCTTCTATTTCGACCATTTTCAGGCATTAAAATGACTCTTAACACACTTATTTTAGTTCCAAAAGTGATAATTCACATGCAATAGTCATTTACAGTCAAAAAATTGAACATTAAAAAATTACCATTTCTGACCATCTGGAGAAAGTTCGACAGGTCACAGGTTATCGTTTTTCATCAGAAAATTGATTTTTTGGACTGTAAAAAAAAAGATTCAAAATATCATTTGGATTGTGCCTCATGTTGAATAACTACTTTTTAAAGCCTCAATGTGACCAAAATTGCTAATTTTTACAGACTTTTTCTTCTACTCAGAAGCTTCTATTTCGACCATTTTCAGGCATTACAATGACTCTTAACACACTTATTTTAGTTCCAAAAGTGATAATTCACATGCAGTAGTCATTTACAGTCAATAAATTAAACATTAAAAACTTACAATTTCTGACCATCTGGAGAAAGTTCGACAGGTCACAGGTTATCGTTTTTCATCAGAAAATTGATTTTTTGGACTGTAAAAAAAAAGATTCAAAATGTCATTTGGGTTGTGCCTCATGTTGAATAACTACTTTTAAAAGCCTCAATGTGACCAAAATTGCCATTTTTACAGACTTTTTCTCCGACTCAGAAGCTTCTATTTCGACCGATTACAGGCATTAAAATGACTCTAAACACACTTATTTTAGTTCCAAAAGTGATAATTCACATGCAATAGTCATTACAGTCAAAAAATTAAACTTTAAAAAATTACCATTTCTGACCATCTGGAGAAAGTTCAACAGGTCACGGGTCATCGTTTTTCATCAGAAAAGTGATTTTTTGGACTGTAGAAAAATGGATTCAAAATGTCATTTGGGTTGTGCCTCATGTTGAATAACTACTTTTAAAAGCCTCAATGTGACCAAAATTGCCATTTTTACAGACTTTTTCTCCGACTCAGAAGCTTCTATTTCGACCGATTACAGGCATTAAAATGACTCTAAACACACTTATTCTAGTTCCAAAAGTGATAATTTACATGCAATAGTAATTTACAGTCAAAACATTAAGCATTAAAAACTTACCATTTCTGACCATCTGGAGAAAGTTTGACAGGTCACGGGTCATTGTTTTTCATCAGAAAATTGATTTTTTGGACCCGTAGAAAAATAGATTCATAATGTCATTTGGATTGTGCCTCATGTTGAATAACTACTTATTGAAGCCTCATTGTGACCAAAATTGCCATTTTTATAGACTTTTTCTCCTACTCAGAAGCTTCTATTTCGACCAATTTCAGGCATTAAAATGACTCTAAACGCACTTATTTTAGTTCCAAAAGTGATAATTCACATGCAATAGTCATTTACAGTCAATAAATTAAACATTAAAAACTTACAATTTCTGACCATCTGGAGAAAGTTCAACAGGTCACGGGTCATCGTTTTTCATCAGAAAATTGATTTTTTGGCCTGTAGAAAAAATGATTCAAAATGTCATTTGGATTGTGCCTCATGTTGAATACTTACATATTAAAGCATCAATGTGACCAAAAATGCCATTTTTACAGACTTTTTCTCCTACTCAAAGCTTCTATTTCGACCAATTTTAGGAATCTAAATGACCTAAACACACGTATTTTAGTTCCAAAAGTGATAATTCACATGCAATAGTCATTTACAGTCAAAAAACTAAACATCAAAAATTACCATTTCTGACCATTTTGAGAAAGTTCGACAGGTCACGGTTCATCGTTTTTCATCAGAAAATTGATTTTTTGGACTGTAGAAAAATTGATTGAAAATGTCATTTGGATTGTGCCTCATTCTGAATAACTACTTTATAAAGCCTCAATGTGTGCAAAATTGCCATTTTTACAGACATTTTTCTCCTACTCAGAAGCTTCTATTTCGACCCATTTCAGGCATTAAAATGACTCTAAACACACTTATTTTAGTTCCAAAAGTGATAATTCACATGCAATAGTCATTGACTTTACAAAAAATAAACATTAAAAAATTACCATTTATGACCATTTTGAGAAAGTTCGACAGGTCACGGGTCATCATTTTTCATCAGAAAATTGATTTTTTGGACTGTAGAAAAAGAGATTCAAAATATCATTTGGATTGTGCCTCATGTTGAATAACTACTTTTTAAAGCCTCAATGTGACCAAAATTGCTAATTTTTACAGACTTTTTCTTCTACTCAAAAGCTTCTATTTCGACCATTTTCAGGCATTAAAATGACTCTTAACACACTTATTTTAGTTCCAAAAGTGATAATTCACATGCAATAGTCATTTACAGTCAAAAAATTGAACATTAAAAAATTACCATTTCTGACCATTTTGAGAAAGATCGACAGGACACGGGTCATCATTTTTCATCAGAAAATTGATTTTTTGGACTGTAGAAAAAGAGATTCAAAATATCATTTGGATTGTGCCTCATGTTGAATAACTACTTTTTAAAGCCTCAATGTGACCAAAATTGCTAATTTTTACAGACTTTTTCTTCTACTCAGAAGCTTCTATTTCGACCATTTTCAGGCATTACAATGACTCTTAACACACTTATTTTAGTTCCAAAAGTGATAATTCACATGCAGTAGTCATTTACAGTCAATAAATTAAACATTAAAAACTTACCATTTCTGACCATCTGGAGAAAGTTTGACAGGTCACGGGTCATCGTTTTTCATCAGAAAATTGATTTTTTGGACCCGTAGAAAAATAGATTCATAATGTCATTTGGATTGTGCCTCATGTTGAATAACTACTTATTGAAGCCTCAATGTGACCAAAATTGCCATTTTTATAGACTTTTTCTCCTACTCAGAAGCTTCTATTTCGCCCAATTCCAGGCATTAAAATGACTCTAAACGCACTTATTTTAGTTCCAAAAGTGATAATTCACATGCAATAGTCATTTACAGTCAATAAATTAAACATTAAAAACTTACCATTTCTGACCATCTGGAGAAAGTTCAACAGGTCACGGGTCATCATTTTTCATCAGAAAATTGTTTTTTTTGGACTGTAGAAAAAGAGATTCAAAATATCATTTGGATTGTGCCTCATGTTGAATAACTACTTTTTAAAGCCTCAATGTGACCAAAATTGCTAATTTTTACAGACTTTTTCTTCTACTCATAAGCTTCTATTTCGACCATTTTCAGGCATTAAAATGACTCTTAACACACTTATTTTAGTTCCAAAAGTGATAATTCACATGCAATAGTCATTTACAGTCAAAAAATTGAACATTAAAAAATTACCATTTCTGACCATTTTAAGAAAGATCGACAGGACACGGGTCATCATTTTTCATCAGAAAATTGATTTTTTGGACTGTAGAAAAAGAGATTCAAAATATCATTTGGATTGTGCCTCATGTTGAATAACTACTTTTTAAAGCCTCAATGTGACCAAAATTGCTAATTTTTACAGACTTTTTCTTCTACTCAGAAGCTTCTATTTCGACCATTTTCAGGCATTACAATGACTCTTAACACACTTATTTTAGTTCCAAAAGTGATAATTCACATGCAGTAGTCATTTACAGTCAATAAATTAAACATTAAAAACTTACAATTTCTGACCATCTGGAGAAAGTTCGACAGGTCACAGGTTATCGTTTTTCATCAGAAAATTGATTTTTTGGACTGTAAAAAAAAAGATTCAAAATGTCATTTGGGTTGTGCCTCATGTTGAATAACTACTTTTAAAAGCCTCAATGTGACCAAAATTGCCATTTTTACAGACTTTTTCTCCGACTCAGAAGCTTCTATTTCGACCGATTACAGGCATTAAAATGACTCTAAACACACTTATTTTAGTTCCAAAAGTGATAATTCACATGCAATAGTCATTACAGTCAAAAAATTAAACTTTAAAAAATTACCATTTCTGACCATCTGGAGAAAGTTCAACAGGTCACGGGTCATCGTTTTTCATCAGAAAATTGATTTTTTGGACTGTAGAAAAATGGATTCAAAATGTCATTTGGGTTGTGCCTCATGTTGAATAACTACTTTTAAAAGCCTCAATGTGACCAAAATTGCCATTTTTACAGACTTTTTCTCCGACTCAGAAGCTTCTATTTCGACCGATTACAGGCATTAAAATGACTCTAAACACACTTATTCTAGTTCCAAAAGTGATAATTTACATGCAATAGTAATTTACAGTCAAAACATTAAGCATTAAAAACTTACCATTTCTGACCATCTGGAGAAAGTTTGACAGGTCACGGGTCATCGTTTTTCATCAGAAAATTGATTTTTTGGACCCGTAGAAAAATAGATTCATAATGTCATTTGGATTGTGCCTCATGTTGAATAACTACTTATTGAAGCCTCATTGTGACCAAAATTGCCATTTTTATAGACTTTTTCTCCTACTCAGAAGCTTCTATTTCGACCAATTTCAGGCATTAAAATGACTCTAAACGCACTTATTTTAGTTCCAAAAGTGATAATTCACATGCAATAGTCATTTACAGTCAATAAATTAAACATTAAAAACTTACAATTTCTGACCATCTGGAGAAAGTTCAACAGGTCACGGGTCATCGTTTTTCATCAGAAAATTGATTTTTTGGACTGTAGAAAAAGAGATTCAAAATATCATTTGGATTGTGCCTCATGTTGAATAACTACTTTTTAAAGCCTCAATGTGACCAAAATTGCTAATTTTTACAGACTTTTTCTTCTACTCAGAAGCTTCTATTTCGACCATTTTCAGGCATTACAATGACTCTTAACACACTTATTTTAGTTCCAAAAGTGATAATTCACATGCAGTAGTCATTTACAGTCAATAAATTAAACATTAAAAACTTACAATTTCTGACCATCTGGAAAAAGTTCGACAGGTCACAGGTCATCGTTTTTCATCAGAAAATTGATTTTTTGGACTGTAAAAAAAAAGATTCAAAATGTCATTTGGGTTGTGCCTCATGTTGAATAACTACTTTTAAAAGCCTCAATGTGACCAAAATTGCCATTTTTACAGACTTTTTCTCCGACTCAGAAGCTTCTATTTTGACCGATTACAGGCATTAAAATGACTCTAAACACACTTATTTTAGTTCCAAAAGTGATAATTCACATGCAATAGTCATTACAGTCAAAAAATTAAACTTTAAAAAATTACCATTTCTGACCATCTGGAGAAAGTTCAACAGGTCACGGGTCATCGTTTTTCATCAGAAAATTGATTTTTTGGACTGTAGAAAAATGGATTCAAAATGTCATTTGGATTGTGCCTCATGCTGAATTACTAAATTTTCAAGCCTCATTGTGACCAAAATTGCCATTTTTACAGACTTTTTCTCCCACTCAGAAGCTTCAATTTCGACCAATTTCAGGTATTAAAATGACTCTAAAAACACTTATTCTAGTTCCAAAAGTGATAATTTACATGCAATAGTAATTTACAGTCAAAACATTAAGCATTAAAAACTTACCATTTCTGACCATCTGGAGAAAGTTTGACAGGTCACGGGTCATCGTTTTTCATCAGAAAATTGATTTTTTGGACCCGTAGAAAAATAGATTCATAATGTCATTTGGATTGTGCCTCATGTTAAATAACTACTTATTGAAGCCTCAATGTGACCAAAATTGCCATTTTTATAGACTTTTTCTCCTACTCAGAAGCTTCTATTTCGACCAATTTCAGGCATTAAAATGACTCTAAACGCACTTATTTTAGTTCCAAAAGTGATAATTCACATGCAATAGTCATTTACAGTCAATAAATTAAACATTAAAAACTTACAATTTCTGACCATCTGGAGAAAGTTCAACAGGTCACGGGTCATCGTTTTTCATCAGAAAATTGATTTTTTGGCCTGTAGAAAAAATGATTCAAAATGTCATTTGGATTGTGCCTCATGTTGAATACTTACATATTAAAGCATCAATGTGACCAAAAATGCCATTTTTACAGACTTTTTCTCCTACTCAAAGCTTCTATTTCGACCAATTTTAGGAATCTAAATGACCTAAACACACGTATTTTAGTTCCAAAAGTGATAATTCACATGCAATAGTCATTTACAGTCAAAAAACTAAACATCAAAAATTACCATTTCTGACCATTTTGAGAAAGTTCGACAGGTCACGGTTCATCGTTTTTCATCAGAAAATTGATTTTTTGGACTGTAGAAAAATTGATTGAAAATGTCATTTGGATTGTGCCTCATTCTGAATAACTACTTTATAAAGCCTCAATGTGTGCAAAATTGCCATTTTTACAGACATTTTTCTCCTACTCAGAAGCTTCTATTTCGACCCATTTCAGGCATTAAAATGACTCTAAACACACTTATTTTAGTTCCAAAAGTGATAATTCACATGCAATAGTCATTGACTTTACAAAAAATAAACATTAAAAAATTACCATTTATGACCATTTTGAGAAAGTTCGACAGGTCACGGGTCATCATTTTTCATCAGAAAATTGATTTTTTGGACTGTAGAAAAAGAGATTCAAAATATCATTTGGATTGTGCCTCATGTTGAATAACTACTTTTTAAAGCCTCAATGTGACCAAAATTGCTAATTTTTACAGACTTTTTCTTCTACTCAAAAGCTTCTATTTTGACCATTTTCAGGCATTAAAATGACTCTTAACACACTTATTTTAGTTCCAAAAGTGATAATTCACATGCAATAGTCATTTACAGTCAAAAAATTGAACATTAAAAAATTACCATTTCTGACCATTTTGAGAAAGATCGACAGGACACGGGTCATCATTTTTCATCAGAAAATTGATTTTTTGGACTGTAGAAAAAGAGATTCAAAATATCATTTGGATTGTGCCTCATGTTGAATAACTACTTTTTAAAGCCTCAATGTGACCAAAATTGCTAATTTTTACAGACTTTTTCTTCTACTCAGAAGCTTCTATTTCGACCATTTTCAGGCATTACAATGACTCTTAACACACTTATTTTAGTTCCAAAAGTGATAATTCACATGCAGTAGTCATTTACAGTCAATAAATTAAACATTAAAAACTTACAATTTCTGACCATCTGGAGAAAGTTCGACAGGTCACAGGTTATCGTTTTTCATCAGAAAATTGATTTTTTGGACTGTAAAAAAAAAGATTCAAAATGTCATTTGGGTTGTGCCTCATGTTGAATAACTACTTTTAAAAGCCTCAATGTGACCAAAATTGCCATTTTTATAGACTTTTTCTCCTACTCAGAAGCTTCTATTTCGACCAATTTCAGGCATTAAAATGACTCTAAACGCACTTATTTTAGTTCCAAAAGTGATAATTCACATGCAATAGTCATTTACAGTCAATAAATTAAACATTAAAAACTTACAATTTCTGACCATCTGGAGAAAGTTCAACAGGTCACGGGTCATCGTTTTTCATCAGAAAATTGATTTTTTGGCCTGTAGAAAAAATGATTCAAAATGTCATTTGGATTGTGCCTCATGTTGAATACTTACATATTAAAGCATCAATGTGACCAAAAATGCCATTTTTACAGACTTTTTCTCCTACTCAAAGCTTCTATTTCGACCAATTTTAGGAATCTAAATGACCTAAACACACGTATTTTAGTTCCAAAAGTGATAATTCACATGCAATAGTCATTTACAGTCAAAAAACTAAACATCAAAAATTACCATTTCTGACCATTTTGAGAAAGTTCGACAGGTCACGGTTCATCGTTTTTCATCAGAAAATTGATTTTTTGGACTGTAGAAAAATTGATTGAAAATGTCATTTGGATTGTGCCTCATTCTGAATAACTACTTTATAAAGCCTCAATGTGTGCAAAATTGCCATTTTTACAGACATTTTTCTCCTACTCAGAAGCTTCTATTTCGACCCATTTCAGGCATTAAAATGACTCTAAACACACTTATTTTAGTTCCAAAAGTGATAATTCACATGCAATAGTCATTGACTTTACAAAAAATAAACATTAAAAAATTACCATTTATGACCATTTTGAGAAAGTTCGACAGGTCACATGTCATCATTTTTCATCAGAAAATTGATTTTTTGGACTGTAGAAAAAGAGATTCAAAATATCATTTGGATTGTGCCTCATGTTGAATAACTACTTTTTAAAGCCTCAATGTGACCAAAATTGCTAATTTTTACAGACTTTTTCTTCTACTCAAAAGCTTCTATTTTGACCATTTTCAGGCATTAAAATGACTCTTAACACACTTATTTTAGTTCCAAAAGTGATAATTCACATGCAATAGTCATTTACAGTCAAAAAATTGAACATTAAAAAATTACCATTTCTGACCATTTTGAGAAAGATCGACAGGACACGGGTCATCATTTTTCATCAGAAAATTGATTTTTTGGACTGTAGAAAAAGAGATTCAAAATATCATTTGGATTGTGCCTCATGTTGAATAACTACTTATTGAAGCCTCAATGTGACCAAAATTGCCATTTTTATAGACTTTTTCTCCCACTCAGAAGCTTCTATTTCGCCCAATTCCAGGCATTAAAATGACTCTAAACGCACTTATTTTAGTTCCAAAAGTGATAATTCACATGCAATAGTCATTTACAGTCAATAAATTAAACATTAAAAACTTACCATTTCTGACCATCTGGAGAAAGTTCAACAGGTCACGGGTCATCATTTTTCATCAGAAAATTGTTTTTTTTGGACTGTAGAAAAAGAGATTCAAAATATCATTTGGATTGTGCCTCATGTTGAATAACTACTTTTTAAAGCCTCAATGTGACCAAAATTGCTAATTTTTACAGACTTTTTCTTCTACTCATAAGCTTCTATTTCGACCATTTTCAGGCATTAAAATGACTCTTAACACACTTATTTTAGTTCCAAAAGTGATAATTCACATGCAATAGTCAGTTACAGTCAAAAAATTGAACATTAAAAAATTACCATTTCTGACCATTTTAAGAAAGATCGACAGGACACGGGTCATCATTTTTCATCAGAAAATTGATTTTTTGGACTGTAGAAAAAGAGATTCAAAATATCATTTGGATTGTGCCTCATGTTGAATAACTACTTTTTAAAGCCTCA
Organism: Triturus cristatus; assembly: GCF_964204655.1. Lineage (NCBI taxonomy): Eukaryota > Metazoa > Chordata > Amphibia > Caudata > Salamandridae > Triturus > Triturus cristatus. Next base: position 860,162,315 of record NC_140587.1, read on the forward strand.
ATGTGACCAAAATTGCTAATTTTTACAGACTTTTTCTTCTACTCAGAAGCTTCTATTTCGACCATTTTCAGGCATTACAATGACTCTTAACACACTTATTTTAGTTCCAAAAGTGATAATTCACATGCAGTAGTCATTTACAGTCAATAAATTAAACATTAAAAACTTACAATTTCTGACCATCTGGAGAAAGTTCGACAGGTCACAGGTTATCGTTTTTCATCAGAAAATTGATTTTTTGGACTGTAAAAAAAAAGATTCAAAATGTCATTTGGGTTGTGCCTCATGTTGAATAACTACTTTTAAAAGCCTCAATGTGACCAAAATTGCCATTTTTACAGACTTTTTCTCCGACTCAGAAGCTTCTATTTCGACCGATTACAGGCATTAAAATGACTCTAAACACACTTATTTTAGTTCCAAAAGTGATAATTCACATGCAATAGTCATTACAGTCAAAAAATTAAACTTTAAAAAATTACCATTTCTGACCATCTGGAGAAAGTTCAACAGGTCATGGGTCATCGTTTTTCATCAGAAAATTGATTTTTTGGACTGTAGAAAAATGGATTCAAAATGTCATTTGGGTTGTGCCTCATGTTGAATAACTACTTTTAAAAGCCTCAATGTGACCAAAATTGCCATTTTTACAGACTTTTTCTCCGACTCAGAAGCTTCTATTTCGACCGATTACAGGCATTAAAATGACTCTAAACACACTTATTCTAGTTCCAAAAGTGATAATTTACATGCAATAGTAATTTACAGTCAAAACATTAAGCATTAAAAACTTACCATTTCTGACCATCTGGAGAAAGTTTGACAGGTCACGGGTCATCGTTTTTCATCAGAAAATTGATTTTTTGGACCCGTAGAAAAATAGATTCATAATGTCATTTGGATTGTGCCTCATGTTGAATAACTACTTATTGAAGCCTCATTGTGACCAAAATTGCCATTTTTATAGACTTTTTCTCCTACTCAGAAGCTTCTATTTCGACCAATTTCAGGCATTAAAATGACTCTAAACGCACTTATTTTAGTTCCAAAAGTGATAATTCACATGCAATAGTCATTTACAGTCAATAAATTAAACATTAAAAACTTACAATTTCTGACCATCTGGAGAAAGTTCAACAGGTCACGGGTCATCGTTTTTCATCAGAAAATTGATTTTTTGGACTGTAGGAAAAGAGATTCAAAATATCATTTGGATTGTGCCTCATGTTGAATAACTACTTTTTAAAGCCTCAATGTCACCAAAATTGCTAATTTTTACAGACTTTTTCTTCTACTCAGAAGCTTCTATTTCGACCATTTTCAGGCATTACAATGACTCTTAACACACTTATTTTAGTTCCAAAAGTGATAATTCACATGCAGTAGTCATTTACAGTCAATAAATTAAACATTAAAAACTTACAATTTCTGACCATCTGGAAAAAGTTCGACAGGTCACAGGTCATCGTTTTTCATCAGAAAATTGATTTTTTGGACTGTAAAAAAAAAGATTCAAAATGTCATTTGGGTTGTGCCTCATGTTGAATAACTACTTTTAAAAGCCTCAATGTGACCAAAATTGCCATTTTTACAGACTTTTTCTCCGACTCAGAAGCTTCTATTTCGACCGATTACAGGCATTAAAATGACTCTAAACACACTTATTTTAGTTCCAAAAGTGATAATTCACATGCAATAGTCATTACAGTCAAAAAATTAAACTTTAAAAAATTACCATTTCTGACCATCTGGAGAAAGTTCAACAGGTCACGGGTCATCGTTTTTCATCAGAAAATTGATTTTTTGGACTGTAGAAAAATGGATTCAAAATGTCATTTGGATTGTGCCTCATGCTGAATTACTAAATTTTCAAGCCTCATTGTGACCAAAATTGCCATTTTTACAGACTTTTTCTCCCACTCAGAAGCTTCAATTTCGACCAATTTCAGGTATTAAAATGACTCTAAAAACACTTATTCTAGTTCCAAAAGTGATAATTTACATGCAATAGTAATTTACAGTCAAAACATTAAGCATTAAAAACTTACCATTTCTGACCATCTGGAGAAAGTTTGACAGGTCACGGGTCATCGTTTTTCATCAGAAAATTGATTTTTTGGCCTGTAGAAAAAATGATTCAAAATGTCATTTGGATTGTGCCTCATGTTGAATACTTACATATTAAAGCATCAATGTGACCAAAAATGCCATTTTTACAGACTTTTTCTCCTACTCAAAGCTTCTATTTCGACCAATTTTAGGAATCTAAATGACCTAAACACACGTATTTTAGTTCCAAAAGTGATAATTCACATGCAATAGTCATTTACAGTCAAAAAACTAAACATCAAAAATTACCATTTCTGACCATTTTGAGAAAGTTCGACAGGTCACGGTTCATCGTTTTTCATCAGAAAATTGATTTTTTGGACTGTAGAAAAATTGATTGAAAATGTCATTTGGATTGTGCCTCATTCTGAATAACTACTTTATAAAGCCTCAATGTGTGCAAAATTGCCATTTTTACAGACATTTTTCTCCTACTCAGAAGCTTCTATTTCGACCCATTTCAGGCATTAAAATGACTCTAAACACACTTATTTTAGTTCCAAAAGTGATAATTCACATGCAATAGTCATTGACTTTACAAAAAATAAACATTAAAAAATTACCATTTATGACCATTTTGAGAAAGTTCGACAGGTCACGGGTCATCATTTTTCATCAGAAAATTGATTTTTTGGACTGTAGAAAAAGAGATTCAAAATATCATTTGGATTGTGCCTCATGTTGAATAACTACTTTTTAAAGCCTCAATGTGACCAAAATTGCTAATTTTTACAGACTTTTTCTTCTACTCAAAAGCTTCTATTTTGACCATTTTCAGGCATTAAAATGACTCTTAACACACTTATTTTAGTTCCAAAAGTGATAATTCACATGCAATAGTCATTTACAGTCAAAAAATTGAACATTAAAAAATTACCATTTCTGACCATTTTGAGAAAGATCGACAGGACACGGGTCATCATTTTTCATCAGAAAATTGATTTTTTGGACTGTAGAAAAAGAGATTCAAAATATCATTTGGATTGTGCCTCATGTTGAATAACTACTTTTTAAAGCCTCAATGTGACCAAAATTGCTAATTTTTACAGACTTTTTCTTCTACTCAGAAGCTTCTATTTCGACCATTTTCAGGCATTACAATGACTCTTAACACACTTATTTTAGTTCCAAATGTGATAATTCACATGCAGTAGTCATTTACAGTCACTAAATTAAACATTAAAAACTTACCATTTCTGACCATCTGGAGAAAGTTCGACAGGTCACAGGTCATCGTTTTTCATCAGAAAATTGATTTTTTGGACTGTAAAAAAAAAGATTCAAAATGTCATTTGGGTTGTGCCTCATGTTGAATAACTACTTTTAAAAGCCTCATTGTGACCAAAATTGCCATTTTTACAGACTTTTTCTCCCACTCAGAAGCTTCTATTTCGACCAATTTCAGGTATTAAAATGACTCTAAAAACACTTATTTTAGTTCCAAAAGTGATAATTCACATGCAATAGTCATTTACAGTCAAAACATTAAGCATTAAAAACTTACCATTTCTGACCATCTGGAGAAAGTTTGACAGGTCACGGGTCATCGTTTTTCATCAGAAAATTGATTTTTTGGACCCGTAGAAAAATAGATTCATAATGTCATTTGGATTGTGCCTCATGTTGAATAACTACTTATTGAAGCCTCAATGTGACCAAAATTGCCATTTTTATAGACTTTTTCTCCTACTCAGAAGCTTCTATTTTGCCCAATTTCAGGCATTAAAATGACTCTAAACGCACTTATTTTAGTTCCAAAAGTGATAATTCACATGCAATAGTCATTTACAGTCAATAAATTAAACATTAAAAACTTACCATTTCTGACCATCTGGAGAAAGTTCAACAGGTCACGGGTCATCGTTTTTCATCAGAAAATTGATTTTTTGGCCTGTAGAAAAAATGATTCAAAATGTCATTTGGATTGTGCCTCATGTTGAATAACTACATTTTAAAGCATCATTTTGACCAAAAATGCCATTTTTACAGACTTTTTCTCCTACTCAAAGCTTCTATTTCGACCAATTTTAGGAATCTAAATGACCTAAACACACGTATTTTAGTTCCAAAAGTGATAATTCACATGCAATAGTCATTTACAGTCAATAAATTAAACATTAAAAACTTACCATTTCTGACCATCTGGAGAAAGTTCAACAGGTCACGGGTCATCATTTTTCATCAGAAAATTGTTTTTTTTGGACTGTAGAAAAAGAGATTCAAAATATCATTTGGATTGTGCCTCATGTTGAATAACTACTTTTTAAAGCCTCAATGTGACCAAAATTGCTAATTTTTACAGACTTTTTCTTCTACTCATAAGCTTCTATTTCGACCATTTTCAGGCATTAAAATGACTCTTAACACACTTATTTTAGTTCCAAAAGTGATAATTCACATGCAATAGTCATTTACAGTCAAAAAATTAAACATTAAAAAATTACCATTTCTGACCATTTTAAGAAAGATCGACAGGACACGGGTCATCATTTTTCATCAGAAAATTGATTTTTTGGACTGTAGAAAAAGAGATTCAAAATATCATTTGGATTGTGCCTCATGTTGAATAACTACTTTTTAAAGCCTCAATGTGACCAAAATTGCTAATTTTTACAGACTTTTTCTTCTACTCAGAAGCTTCTATTTCGACCATTTTCAGGCATTACAATGACTCTTAACACACTTATTTTAGTTCCAAAAGTGATAATTCACATGCAGTAGTCATATACAGTCAATAAATTAAACATTAAAAACTTACAATTTCTGACCATCTGGAGAAAGTTCGACAGGTCACAGGTTATCGTTTTTCATCAGAAAATTGATTTTTTGGACTGTAAAAAAAAAGATTCAAAATGTCATTTGGGTTGTGCCTCATGTTGAATAACTACTTTTAAAAGCCTCAATGTGACCAAAATTGCCATTTTTACAGACTTTTTCTCCGACTCAGAAGCTTCTATTTCGACCGATTACAGGCATTAAAATGACTCTAAACACACTTATTTTAGTTCCAAAAGTGATAATTCACATGCAATAGTCATTACAGTCAAAAAATTAAACTTTAAAAAATTACCATTTCTGACCATCTGGAGAAAGTTCAACAGGTCACGGGTCATCGTTTTTCATCAGAAAATTGATTTTTTGGACTGTAGAAAAATGGATTCAAAATGTCATTTGGGTTGTGCCTCATGTTGAATAACTACTTTTAAAAGCCTCAATGTGACCAAAATTGCCATTTTTACAGACTTTTTCTCCGACTCAGAAGCTTCTATTTTGACCGATTACAGGCATTAAAATGACTCTAAACACACTTATTCTAGTTCCAAAAGTGATAATTTACATGCAATAGTAATTTACAGTCAAAACATTAAGCATTAAAAACTTACCATTTCTGACCATCTGGAGAAAGTTTGACAGGTCACGGGTCATCGTTTTTCATCAGAAAATTGATTTTTTGGACCCGTAGAAAAATAGATTCATAATGTCATTTGGATTGTGCCTCATGTTGAATAACTACTTATTGAAGCCTCAATGTGACCAAAATTGCCATTTTTATAGACTTTTTCTCCTACTCAGAAGCTTCTATTTCGACCAATTTCAGGCATTAAAATGACTCTAAACGCACTTATTTTAGTTCCAAAAGTGATAATTCACATGCAATAGTCATTTACAGTCAATAAATTAAACATTAAAAACTTACAATTTCTGACCATCTGGAGAAAGTTCAACAGGTCACGGGTCATCGTTTTTCATCAGAAAATTGATTTTTTGTCCTGTAGAAAAAATGATTCAAAATGTCATTTGGATTGTGCCTCATGTTGAATACCTACATTTTAAAGCATCAATGTGACCAAAAATGCCATTTTTACAGACTTTTTCTCCTACTCAAAGCTTCTATTTCGACCAATTTTAGGAATCTAAATGACCTAAACACACGTATTTTAGTTCCAAAAGTGATAATTCACATGCAATAGTCATTTACAGTCAAAAAACTAAACATCAAAAATTACCATTTCTGACCATTTTGAGAAAGTTCGACAGGTCACGGTTCATCGTTTTTCATCAGAAAATTGATTTTTTGGACTGTAGAAAAATTGATTGAAAATGTCATTTGGATTGTGCCTCATTCTGAATAACTACTTTATAAAGCCTCAATGTGTGCAAAATTGCCATTTTTACAGACATTTTTCTCCTACTCAGAAGCTTCTATTTCGACCCATTTCAGGCATTAAAATGACTCTAAACGCACTTATTTTAGTTCCAAAAGTGATAATTCACATGCAATAGTCATTTACAGTCAATAAATTAAACATTAAAAACTTACCATTTCTGACCATCTGGAGAAAGTTCAACAGGTCACGGGTCATCATTTTTCATCAGAAAATTGTTTTTTTTGGACTGTAGAAAAAGAGATTCAAAATATCATTTGGATTGTGCCTCATGTTGAATAACTACTTTTTAAAGCCTCAATGTGACCAAAATTGCTAATTTTTACAGACTTTTTCTTCTACTCATAAGCTTCTATTTCGACCATTTTCAGGCATTAAAATGACTCTTAACACACTTATTTTAGTTCCAAAAGTGATAATTCACATGCAATAGTCATTTACAGTCAAAAAATTGAACATTAAAAAATTACCATTTCTGACCATTTTAAGAAAGATCGACAGGACACGGGTCATCATTTTTCATCAGAAAATTGATTTTTTGGACTGTAGAAAAAGAGATTCAAAATATCATTTGGATTGTGCCTCATGTTGAATAACTACTTTTTAAAGCCTCAATGTGACCAAAATTGCTAATTTTTACAGATTTTTTCTTCTACTCAGAAGCTTCTATTTCGACCATTTTCAGGCATTACAATGACTCTTAACACACTTATTTTAGTTCCAAAAGTGATAATTCACATGCAGTAGTCATTTACAGTCAATAAATTAAACATTAAAAACTTACAATTTCTGACCATCTGGAGAAAGTTCGACAGGTCACAGGTCATCGTTTTTCATCAGAAAATTGATTTTTTGGACTGTAAAAAAAAAGATTCAAAATGTCATTTGGGTTGTGCCTCATGTTGAATAACTACTTTTAAAAGCCTCAATGTGACCAAAATTGCCATTTTTACAGACTTTTTCTCCGACTCAGAAGCTTCTATTTCGACCGATTACAGGCATTAAAATGACTCTAAACACACTTATTTTAGTTCCAAAAGTGATAATTCACATGCAATAGTCATTACAGTCAAAAAATTAAACTTTAAAAAATTACCATTTCTGACCATCTGGAGAAAGTTCAACAGGTCACGGGTCATCGTTTTTCATCAGAAAATTGATTTTTTGGACTGTAGAAAAATGGATTCAAAATGTCATTTGGATTGTGCCTCATGCTGAATAACTAAATTTTCAAGCCTCATTGTGACCAAAATTGCCATTTTTACAGACTTTTTCTCCCACTCAGAAGCTTCTATTTCGACCAATTTCAGGTATTAAAATGACTCTAAAAACACCTATTCTAGTTCCAAAAGTGATAATTTACATGCAATAGTAATTTACAGTCAAAACATTAAGCATTAAAAACTTACCATTTCTGACCATCTGGAGAAAGTTTGACAGGTCACGGGTCATCGTTTTTCATCAGAAAATTGATTTTTTGGACCCGTAGAAAAATAGATTCATAATGTCATTTGGATTGTGCCTCATGTTGAATAACTACTTATTGAAGCCTCAATGTGACCAAAATTGCCATTTTTATAGACTTTTTCTCCTACTCAGAAGCTTCTATTTCGACCAATTTCAGGCATTAAAATGACTCTAAACGCACTTATTTTAGTTCCAAAAGTGATAATTCACATGCAATAGTCATTTACAGTCAATAAATTAAACATTAAAAACTTACAATTTCTGACCATCTGGAGAAAGTTCAACAGGTCACGGGTCATCGTTTTTCATCAGAAAATTGATTTTTTGGCCTGTAGAAAAAATGATTCAAAATGTCATTTGGATTGTGCCTCATGTTGAATACTTACATTTTAAAGCATCAATGTGACCAAAAATGCCATTTTTACAGACTTTTTCTCCTACTCAAAGCTTCTATTTCGACCAATTTTAGGAATCTAAATGACCTAAACACACGTATTTTAGTTCCAAAAGTGATAATTCACATGCAATAGTCATTTACAGTCAAAAAACTAAACATCAAAAATTACCATTTCTGACCATTTTGAGAAAGTTCGACAGGTCACGGTTCATCGTTTTTCATCAGAAAATTGATTTTTTGGACTGTAGAAAAATTGATTGAAAATGTCATTTGGATTGTGCCTCATTCTGAATAACTACTTTATAAAGCCTCAATGTGTGCAAAATTGCCATTTTTACAGACATTTTTCTCCTACTCAGAAGCTTCTATTTCGACCCATTTCAGGCATTAAAATGACTCTAAACGCACTTATTTTAGTTCCAAAAGTGATAATTCACATGCAATAGTCATTTACAGTCAATAAATTAAACATTAAAAACTTACCATTTCTGACCATCTGGAGAAAGTTCAACAGGTCACGGGTCATCATTTTTCATCAGAAAATTGTTTTTTTTGGACTGTAGAAAAAGAGATTCAAAATATCATTTGGATTGTGCCTCATGTTGAATAACTACTTTTTAAAGCCTCAATGTGACCAAAATTGCTAATTTTTACAGACTTTTTCTTCTACTCATAAGCTTCTATTTCGACCATTTTCAGGCATTAAAATGACTCTTAACACACTTATTTTAGTTCCAAAAGTGATAATTCACATGCAATAGTCATTTACAGTCAAAAAATTGAACACTAAAAAATTACCATTTCTGACCATTTTAAGAAAGATCGACAGGACACGGGTCATCATTTTTCATCAGAAAATTGATTTTTTGGACTGTAGAAAAAGAGATTCAAAATATCATTTGGATTGTGCCTCATGTTGAATAACTACTTTTTAAAGCCTCAATGTGACCAAAATTGCTAATTTTTACAGATTTTTTCTTCTACTCAGAAGCTTCTATTTCGACCATTTTCAGGCATTACAATGACTCTTAACACACTTATTTTAGTTCCAAAAGTGATAATTCACATGCAGTAGTCATTTACAGTCAATAAATTAAACATTAAAAACTTACAATTTCTGACCATCTGGAGAAAGTTCGACAGGTCACAGGTCATCGTTTTTCATCAGAAAATTGATTTTTTGGACTGTAAAAAAAAAGATTCAAAATGTCATTTGGGTTGTGCCTCATGTTGAATAACTACTTTTAAAAGCCTCAATGTGACCAAAATTGCCATTTTTACAGACTTTTTCTCCGACTCAGAAGCTTCTATTTCGACCGATTACAGGCATTAAAATGACTCTAAACACACTTATTTTAGTTCCAAAAGTGATAATTCACATGCAATAGTCATTACAGTCAAAAAATTAAACTTTAAAAAATTACCATTTCTGACCATCTGGAGAAAGTTCAACAGGTCACGGGTCATCGTTTTTCATCAGAAAATTGATTTTTTGGACTGTAGAAAAATGGATTCAAAATGTCATTTGGATTGTGCCTCATGCTGAATAACTAAATTTTCAAGCCTCATTGTGACCAAAATTGCCATTTTTACAGACTTTTTCTCCCACTCAGAAGCTTCTATTTCGACCAATTTCAGGTATTAAAATGACTCTAAAAACACCTATTCTAGTTCCAAAAGTGATAATTTACATGCAATAGTAATTTACAGTCAAAACATTAAGCATTAAAAACTTACCATTTCTGACCATCTGGAGAAAGTTTGACAGGTCACGGGTCATCGTTTTTCATCAGAAAATTGATTTTTTGGACCCGTAGAAAAATAGATTCATAATGTCATTTGGATTGTGCCTCATGTTGAATAACTACTTATTGAAGCCTCAATGTGACCAAAATTGCCATTTTTATAGACTTTTTCTCCTACTCAGAAGCTTCTATTTCGACCAATTTCAGGCATTAAAATGACTCTAAACGCACTTATTTTAGTTCCAAAAGTGATAATTCACATGCAATAGTCATTTACAGTCAATAAATTAAACATTAAAAACTTACAATTTCTGACCATCTGGAGAAAGTTCAACAGGTCACGGGTCATCGTTTTTCATCAGAAAATTGATTTTTTGGCCTGTAGAAAAAATGATTCAAAATGTCATTTGGATTGTGCCTCATGTTGAATACTTACATTTTAAAGCATCAATGTGACCAAAAATGCCATTTTTACAGACTTTTTCTCCTACTCAAAGCTTCTATTTCGACCAATTTTAGGAATCTAAATGACCTAAACACACGTATTTTAGTTCCAAAAGTGATAATTCACATGCAATAGTCATTTACAGTCAAAAAACTAAACATCAAAAATTACCATTTCTGACCATTTTGAGAAAGTTCGACAGGTCACGGTTCATCGTTTTTCATCAGAAAATTGATTTTTTGGACTGTAGAAAAATTGATTGAAAATGTCATTTGGATTGTGCCTCATTCTGAATAACTACTTTATAAAGCCTCAATGTGTGCAAAATTGCCATTTTTACAGACATTTTTCTCCTACTCAGAAGCTTCTATTTCGACCCATTTCAGGCATTAAAATGACTCTAAACACACTTATTTTAGTTCCAAAAGTGATAATTCACATGCAATAGTCATTGACTTTACAAAAAATAAACATTAAAAAATTACCATTTATGACCATTTTGAGAAAGTTCGACAGGTCACGGGTCATCATTTTTCATCAGAAAATTGATTTTTTGGACTGTAGAAAAAGAGATTCAAAATATCATTTGGATTGTGCCTCATGTTGAATAACTACTTTTTAAAGCCTCAATGTGACCAAAATTGCTAATTTTTACAGACTTTTTCTTCTACTCAAAAGCTTCTATTTTGACGATTTTCAGGCATTAAAATGACTCTTAACACACTTATTTTAGTTCCAAAAGTGATAATTCACATGCAATAGTCATTTACAGTCAAAAAATTGAACATTAAAAAATTACCATTTCTGACCATTTTGAGAAAGATCGACAGGACACGGGTCATCATTTTTCATCAGAAAATTGATTTTTTGGACTGTAGAAAAAGAGATTCAAAATATCATTTGGATTGTGCCTCATGTTGAATAACTACTTTTTAAAGCCTCAATGTGACCAAAATTGCTAATTTTTACAGACTTTTTCTTCTACTCAGAAGCTTCTATTTCGACCATTTTCAGGCATTACAATGACTCTTAACACACTTATTTTAGTTCCAAAAGTGATAATTCACATGCAGTAGTCATTTACAGTCAATAAATTAAACATTAAAAACTTACCATTTCTGACCATCTGGAGAAAGTTTGACAGGTCACGGGTCATCGTTTTTCATCAGAAAATTGATTTTTTGGACTGTAAAAAAAAAGATTCAAAATGTCATTTGGGTTGTGCCTCATGTTGAATAACTACTTTTAAAAGCCTCAATGTGACCAAAATTGCCATTTTTACAGACTTTTTCTCCGACTCAGAAGCTTCTATTTCGACCGATTACAGGCATTAAAATGACTCTAAACACACTTATTTTAGTTCCAAAAGTGATAATTCACATGCAATAGTCATTACAGTCAAAAAATTAAACTTTAAAAAATTACCATTTCTGACCATCTGGAGAAAGTTCAACAGGTCATGGGTCATCGTTTTTCATCAGAAAATTGATTTTTTGGACTGTAGAAAAATGGATTCAAAATGTCATTTGGGTTGTGCCTCATGTTGAATAACTACTTTTAAAAGCCTCAATGTGACCAAAATTGCCATTTTTACAGACTTTTTCTCCGACTCAGAAGCTTCTATTTCGACCGATTACAGGCATTAAAATGACTCTAAACACACTTATTCTAGTTCCAAAAGTGATAATTTACATGCAATAGTAATTTACAGTCAAAACATTAAGCATTAAAAACTTACCATTTCTGACCATCTGGAGAAAGTTTGACAGGTCACGGGTCATCGTTTTTCATCAGAAAATTGATTTTTTGGACCCGTAGAAAAATAGATTCATAATGTCATTTGGATTGTGCCTCATGTTGAATAACTACTTATTGAAGCCTCAATGTGACCAAAATTGCCATTTTTATAGACTTTTTCTCCTACTCAGAAGCTTCTATTTCGACCAATTTCAGGCATTAAAATGACTCTAAACGCACTTATTTTAGTTCCAAAAGTGATAATTCACATGCAATAGTCATTTACAGTCAATAAATTAAACATTAAAAACTTACAATTTCTGACCATCTGGAGAAAGTTCAACAGGTCACGGGTCATCGTTTTTCATCAGAAAATTGATTTTTTGGCCTGTAGAAAAAATGATTCAAAATGTCATTTGGATTGTGCCTCATGTTGAATACTTACATATTAAAGCATCAATGTGACCAAAAATGCCATTTTTACAGACTTTTTCTCCTACTCAAAGCTTCTATTTCGACCAATTTTAGGAATCTAAATGACCTAAACACACGTATTTTAGTTCCAAAAGTGATAATTCACATGCAATAGTCATTTACAGTCAAAAAACTAAACATCAAAAATTACCATTTCTGACCATTTTGAGAAAGTTCGACAGGTCACGGTTCATCGTTTTTCATCAGAAAATTGATTTTTTGGACTGTAGAAAAATTGATTGAAAATGTCATTTGGATTGTGCCTCATTCTGAATAACTACTTTATAAAGCCTCAATGTGTGCAAAATTGCCATTTTTACAGACATTTTTCTCCTACTCAGAAGCTTCTATTTCGACCCATTTCAGGCATTAAAATGACTCTAAACACACTTATTTTAGTTCCAAAAGTGATAATTCACATGCAATAGTCATTGACTTTACAAAAAATAAACATTAAAAAATTACCATTTATGACCATTTTGAGAAAGTTCGACAGGTCACGGGTCATCATTTTTCATCAGAAAATTGATTTTTTGGACTGTAGAAAAAGAGATTCAAAATATCATTTGGATTGTGCCTCATGTTGAATAACTACTTTTTAAAGCCTCAATGTGACCAAAATTGCTAATTTTTACAGACTTTTTCTTCTACTCAAAAGCTTCTATTTCGACCATTTTCAGGCATTAAAATGACTCTTAACACACTTATTTTAGTTCCAAAAGTGATAATTCACATGCAATAGTCATTTACAGTCAAAAAATTGAACATTAAAAAATTACCATTTCTGACCATTTTGAGAAAGATCGACAGGACACGGGTCATCATTTTTCATCAGAAAATTGATTTTTTGGACTGTAGAAAAAGAGATTCAAAATATCATTTGGATTGTGCCTCATGTTGAATAACTACTTTTTAAAGCCTCAATGTGACCAAAATTGCTAATTTTTACAGACTTTTTCTTCTACTCAGAAGCTTCTATTTCGACCATTTTCAGGCATTACAATGACTCTTAACACACTTATGTTAGTTCCAAAAGTGATAATTCACATGCAGTAGTCATTTACAGTCAATAAATTAAACATTAAAAACTTACCATTTCTGACCATCTGGAGAAAGTTTGACAGGTCACGGGTCATCGTTTTTCATCAGAAAATTGATTTTTTGGACCCGTAGAAAAATAGATTCATAATGTCATTTGGATTGTGCCTCATGTTGAATAACTACTTATTGAAGCCTCAATGTGACCAAAATTGCCATTTTTATAGACTTTTTCTCCTACTCAGAAGCTTCTATTTCGCCCAATTCCAGGCATTAAAATGACTCTAAACGCACTTATTTTAGTTCCAAAAGTGATAATTCACATGCAATAGTCATTTACAGTCAATAAATTAAACATTAAAAACTTACCATTTCTGACCATCTGGAGAAAGTTCAACAGGTCACGGGTCATCATTTTTCATCAGAAAATTGTTTTTTTTGGACTGTAGAAAAAGAGATTCAAAATATCATTTGGATTGTGCCTCATGTTGAATAACTACTTTTTAAAGCCTCAATGTGACCAAAATTGCTAATTTTTACAGACTTTTTCTTCTACTCATAAGCTTCTATTTCGACCATTTTCAGGCATTAAAATGACTCTTAACACACTTATTTTAGTTCCAAAAGTGATAATTCACATGCAATAGTCATTTACAGTCAAAAAATTGAACATTAAAAAATTACCATTTCTGACCATTTTAAGAAAGATCGACAGGACACGGGTCATCATTTTTCATCAGAAAATTGATTTTTTGGACTGTAGAAAAAGAGATTCAAAATATCATTTGGATTGTGCCTCATGTTGAATAACTACTTTTTAAAGCCTCAATGTGACCAAAATTGCTAATTTTTACAGACTTTTTCTTCTACTCAGAAGCTTCTATTTCGACCATTTTCAGGCATTACAATGACTCTTAACACACTTATTTTAGTTCCAAAAGTGATAATTCACATGCAGTAGTCATTTACAGTCAATAAATTAAACATTAAAAACTTACAATTTCTGACCATCTGGAGAAAGTTCGACAGGTCACAGGTTATCGTTTTTCATCAGAAAATTGATTTTTTGGACTGTAAAAAAAAAGATTCAAAATGTCATTTGGGTTGTGCCTCATGTTGAATAACTACTTTTAAAAGCCTCAATGTGACCAAAATTGCCATTTTTACAGACTTTTTCTCCGACTCAGAAGCTTCTATTTCGACCGATTACAGGCATTAAAATGACTCTAAACACACTTATTTTAGTTCCAAAAGTGATAATTCACATGCAATAGTCATTACAGTCAAAAAATTAAACTTAAAAAAATTACCATTTCTGACCATCTGGAGAAAGTTCAACAGGTCACGGGTCATCGTTTTTCATCAGAAAATTGATTTTTTGGACTGTAGAAAAATGGATTCAAAATGTCATTTGGGTTGTGCCTCATGTTGAATAACTACTTTTAAAAGCCTCAATGTGACCAAAATTGCCATTTTTACAGACTTTTTCTCCGACTCAGAAGCTTCTATTTCGACCGATTACAGGCATTAAAATGACTCTAAACACACTTATTCTAGTTCCAAAAGTGATAATTTACATGCAATAGTAATTTACAGTCAAAACATTAAGCATTAAAAACTTACCATTTCTGACCATCTGGAGAAAGTTTGACAGGTCACGGGTCATCGTTTTTCATCAGAAAATTGATTTTTTGGACCCGTAGAAAAATAGATTCATAATGTCATTTGGATTGTGCCTCATGTTGAATAACTACTTATTGAAGCCTCATTGTGACCAAAATTGCCATTTTTATAGACTTTTTCTCCTACTCAGAAGCTTCTATTTCGACCAATTTCAGGCATTAAAATGACTCTAAACGCACTTATTTTAGTTCCAAAAGTGATAATTCACATGCAATAGTCATTTACAGTCAATAAATTAAACATTAAAAACTTACAATTTCTGACCATCTGGAGAAAGTTCAACAGGTCACGGGTCATCATTTTTCATCAGAAAATTGATTTTTTGGACTGTAGAAAAAGAGATTCAAAATATCATTTGGATTGTGCCTCATGTTGAATAACTACTTTTTAAAGCCTCAATGTGACCAAAATTGCTAATTTTTACAGACTTTTTCTTCTACTCAGAAGCTTCTATTTCGACCATTTTCAGGCATTACAATGACTCTTAACACACTTATTTTAGTTCCAAAAGTGATAATTCACATGCAGTAGTCATTTACAGTCAATAAATTAAACATTAAAAACTTACAATTTCTGACCATCTGGAGAAAGTTCGACAGGTCACAGGTTATCGTTTTTCATCAGAAAATTGATTTTTTGGACTGTAAAAAAAAAGATTCAAAATGTCATTTGGGTTGTGCCTCATGTTGAATAACTACTTTTAAAAGCCTCAATGTGACCAAAATTGCCATTTTTACAGACTTTTTCTCCGACTCAGAAGCTTCTATTTCGACCGATTACAGGCATTAAAATGACTCTAAACACACTTATTTTAGTTCCAAAAGTGATAATTCACATGCAATAGTCATTACAGTCAAAAAATTAAACTTTAAAAAATTACCATTTCTGACCATCTGGAGAAAGTTCAACAGGTCATGGGTCATCGTTTTTCATCAGAAAATTGATTTTTTGGACTGTAGAAAAATGGATTCAAAATGTCATTTGGGTTGTGCCTCATGTTGAATAACTACTTTTAAAAGCCTCAATGTGACCAAAATTGCCATTTTTACAGACTTTTTCTCCGACTCAGAAGCTTCTATTTCGACCGATTACAGGCATTAAAATGACTCTAAACACACTTATTCTAGTTCCAAAAGTGATAATTTACATGCAATAGTAATTTACAGTCAAAACATTAAGCATTAAAAACTTACCATTTCTGACCATCTGGAGAAAGTTTGACAGGTCACGGGTCATCGTTTTTCATCAGAAAATTGATTTTTTGGACCCGTAGAAAAATAGATTCATAATGTCATTTGGATTGTGCCTCATGTTGAATAACTACTTATTGAAGCCTCAATGTGACCAAAATTGCCATTTTTATAGACTTTTTCTCCTACTCAGAAGCTTCTATTTCGACCAATTTCAGGCATTAAAATGACTCTAAACGCACTTATTTTAGTTCCAAAAGTGATAATTCACATGCAATAGTCATTTACAGTCAATAAATTAAACATTAAAAACTTACAATTTCTGACCATCTGGAGAAAGTTCAACAGGTCACGGGTCATCGTTTTTCATCAGAAAATTGATTTTTTGGCCTGTAGAAAAAATGATTCAAAATGTCATTTGGATTGTGCCTCATGTTGAATACTTACATATTAAAGCATCAATGTGACCAAAAATGCCATTTTTACAGACTTTTTCTCCTACTCAAAGCTTCTATTTCGACCAATTTTAGGAATCTAAATGACCTAAACACACGTATTTTAGTTCCAAAAGTGATAATTCACATGCAATAGTCATTTACAGTCAAAAAACTAAACATCAAAAATTACCATTTCTGACCATTTTGAGAAAGTTCGACAGGTCACGGTTCATCGTTTTTCATCAGAAAATTGATTTTTTGGACTGTAGAAAAATTGATTGAAAATGTCATTTGGATTGTGCCTCATTCTGAATAACTACTTTATAAAGCCTCAATGTGTGCAAAATTGCCATTTTTACAGACATTTTTCTCCTACTCAGAAGCTTCTATTTCGACCCATTTCAGGCATTAAAATGACTCTAAACACACTTATTTTAGTTCCAAAAGTGATAATTCACATGCAATAGTCATTGACTTTACAAAAAATAAACATTAAAAAATTACCATTTATGACCATTTTGAGAAAGTTCGACAGGTCACGGGTCATCATTTTTCATCAGAAAATTGATTTTTTGGACTGTAGAAAAAGAGATTCAAAATATCATTTGGATTGTGCCTCATGTTGAATAACTACTTTTTAAAGCCTCAATGTGACCAAAATTGCTAATTTTTACAGACTTTTTCTTCTACTCAAAAGCTTCTATTTCGACCATTTTCAGGCATTAAAATGACTCTTAACACACTTATTTTAGTTCCAAAAGTGATAATTCACATGCAATAGTCATTTACAGTCAAAAAATTGAACATTAAAAAATTACCATTTCTGACCATTTTGAGAAAGATCGACAGGACACGGGTCATCATTTTTCATCAGAAAATTGATTTTTTGGACTGTAGAAAAAGAGATTCAAAATATCATTTGGATTGTGCCTCATGTTGAATAACTACTTTTTAAAGCCTCAATGTGACCAAAATTGCTAATTTTTACAGACTTTTTCTTCTACTCAGAAGCTTCTATTTCGACCATTTTCAGGCATTACAATGACTCTTAACACACTTATGTTAGTTCCAAAAGTGATAATTCACATGCAGTAGTCATTTACAGTCAATAAATTAAACATTAAAAACTTACCGTTTCTGACCATCTGGAGAAAGTTTGACAGGTCACGGGTCATCGTTTTTCATCAGAAAATTGATTTTTTGGACCCGTAGAAAAATAGATTCATAATGTCATTTGGATTGTGCCTCATGTTGAATAACTACTTATTGAAGCCTCAATGTGACCAAAATTGCCATTTTTATAGACTTTTTCTCCTACTCAGAAGCTTCTATTTCGCCCAATTCCAGGCATTAAAATGACTCTAAACGCACTTATTTTAGTTCCAAAAGTGATAATTCACATGCAATAGTCATTTACAGTCAATAAATTAAACATTAAAAACTTACCATTTCTGACCATCTGGAGAAAGTTCAACAGGTCACGGGTCATCATTTTTCATCAGAAAATTGTTTTTTTTGGACTGTAGAAAAAGAGATTCAAAATATCATTTGGATTGTGCCTCATGTTGAATAACTACTTTTTAAAGCCTCAATGTGACCAAAATTGCTAATTTTTACAGACTTTTTCTTCTACTCATAAGCTTCTATTTCGACCATTTTCAGGCATTAAAATGACTCTTAACACACTTATTTTAGTTCCAAAAGTGATAATTCACATGCAATAGTCATTTACAGTCAAAAAATTGAACATTAAAAAATTACCATTTCTGACCATTTTAAGAAAGATCGACAGGACACGGGTCATCATTTTTCATCAGAAAATTGATTTTTTGGACTGTAGAAAAAGAGATTCAAAATATCATTTGGATTGTGCCTCATGTTGAATAACTACTTTTTAAAGCCTCAATGTGACCAAAATTGCTAATTTTTACAGACTTTTTCTTCTACTCAGAAGCTTCTATTTCGACCATTTTCAGGCATTACAATGACTCTTAACACACTTATTTTAGTTCCAAAAGTGATAATTCACATGCAGTAGTCATTTACAGTCAATAAATTAAACATTAAAAACTTACAATTTCTGACCATCTGGAGAAAGTTCGACAGGTCACAGGTTATCGTTTTTCATCAGAAAATTGATTTTTTGGACTGTAAAAAAAAAGATTCAAAATGTCATTTGGGTTGTGCCTCATGTTGAATAACTACTTTTAAAAGCCTCAATGTGACCAAAATTGCCATTTTTACAGACTTTTTCTCCGACTCAGAAGCTTCTATTTCGACCGATTACAGGCATTAAAATGACTCTAAACACACTTATTTTAGTTCCAAAAGTGATAATTCACATGCAATAGTCATTACAGTCAAAAAATTAAACTTAAAAAAATTACCATTTCTGACCATCTGGAGAAAGTTCAACAGGTCACGGGTCATCGTTTTTCATCAGAAAATTGATTTTTTGGACTGTAGAAAAATGGATTCAAAATGTCATTTGGGTTGTGCCTCATGTTGAATAACTACTTTTAAAAGCCTCAATGTGACCAAAATTGCCATTTTTACAGACTTTTTCTCCGACTCAGAAGCTTCTATTTCGACCGATTACAGGCATTAAAATGACTCTAAACACACTTATTCTAGTTCCAAAAGTGATAATTTACATGCAATAGTAATTTACAGTCAAAACATTAAGCATTAAAAACTTACCATTTCTGACCATCTGGAGAAAGTTTGACAGGTCACGGGTCATCGTTTTTCATCAGAAAATTGATTTTTTGGACCCGTAGAAAAATAGATTCATAATGTCATTTGGATTGTGCCTCATGTTGAATAACTACTTATTGAAGCCTCATTGTGACCAAAATTGCCATTTTTATAGACTTTTTCTCCTACTCAGAAGCTTCTATTTCGACCAATTTCAGGCATTAAAATGACTCTAAACGCACTTATTTTAGTTCCAAAAGTGATAATTCACATGCAATAGTCATTTACAGTCAATAAATTAAACATTAAAAACTTACAATTTCTGACCATCTGGAGAAAGTTCAACAGGTCACGGGTCATCATTTTTCATCAGAAAATTGATTTTTTGGACTGTAGAAAAAGAGATTCAAAATATCATTTGGATTGTGCCTCATGTTGAATAACTACTTTTTAAAGCCTCAATGTGACCAAAATTGCTAATTTTTACAGACTTTTTCTTCTACTCAGAAGCTTCTATTTCGACCATTTTCAGGCATTACAATGACTCTTAACACACTTATTTTAGTTCCAAAAGTGATAATTCACATGCAGTAGTCATTTACAGTCAATAAATTAAACATTAAAAACTTACAATTTCTGACCATCTGGAGAAAGTTCGACAGGTCACAGGTTATCGTTTTTCATCAGAAAATTGATTTTTTGGACTGTAAAAAAAAAGATTCAAAATGTCATTTGGGTTGTGCCTCATGTTGAATAACTACTTTTAAAAGCCTCAATGTGACCAAAATTGCCATTTTTACAGACTTTTTCTCCGACTCAGAAGCTTCTATTTCGACCGATTACAGGCATTAAAATGACTCTAAACACACTTATTTTAGTTCCAAAAGTGATAATTCACATGCAATAGTCATTACAGTCAAAAAATTAAACTTTAAAAAATTACCATTTCTGACCATCTGGAGAAAGTTCAACAGGTCATGGGTCATCGTTTTTCATCAGAAAATTGATTTTTTGGACTGTAGAAAAATGGATTCAAAATGTCATTTGGGTTGTGCCTCATGTTGAATAACTACTTTTAAAAGCCTCAATGTGACCAAAATTGCCATTTTTACAGACTTTTTCTCCGACTCAGAAGCTTCTATTTCGACCGATTACAGGCATTAAAATGACTCTAAACACACTTATTCTAGTTCCAAAAGTGATAATTTACATGCAATAGTAATTTACAGTCAAAACATTAAGCATTAAAAACTTACCATTTCTGACCATCTGGAGAAAGTTTGACAGGTCACGGGTCATCGTTTTTCATCAGAAAATTGATTTTTTGGACCCGTAGAAAAATAGATTCATAATGTCATTTGGATTGTGCCTCATGTTGAATAACTACTTATTGAAGCCTCAATGTGACCAAAATTGCCATTTTTATAGACTTTTTCTCCTACTCAGAAGCTTCTATTTCGACCAATTTCAGGCATTAAAATGACTCTAAACGCACTTATTTTAGTTCCAAAAGTGATAATTCACATGCAATAGTCATTTACAGTCAATAAATTAAACATTAAAAACTTACAATTTCTGACCATCTGGAGAAAGTTCAACAGGTCACGGGTCATCGTTTTTCATCAGAAAATTGATTTTTTGGCCTGTAGAAAAAATGATTCAAAATGTCATTTGGATTGTGCCTCATGTTGAATACTTACATATTAAAGCATCAATGTGACCAAAAATGCCATTTTTACAGACTTTTTCTCCTACTCAAAGCTTCTATTTCGACCAATTTTAGGAATCTAAATGACCTAAACACACGTATTTTAGTTCCAAAAGTGATAATTCACATGCAATAGTCATTTACAGTCAAAAAACTAAACATCAAAAATTACCATTTCTGACCATTTTGAGAAAGTTCGACAGGTCACGGTTCATCGTTTTTCATCAGAAAATTGATTTTTTGGACTGTAGAAAAATTGATTGAAAATGTCATTTGGATTGTGCCTCATTCTGAATAACTACTTTATAAAGCCTCAATGTGTGCAAAATTGCCATTTTTACAGACATTTTTCTCCTACTCAGAAGCTTCTATTTCGACCCATTTCAGGCATTAAAATGACTCTAAACACACTTATTTTAGTTCCAAAAGTGATAATTCACATGCAATAGTCATTGACTTTACAAAAAATAAACATTAAAAAATTACCATTTATGACCATTTTGAGAAAGTTCGACAGGTCACGGGTCATCATTTTTCATCAGAAAATTGATTTTTTGGACTGTAGAAAAAGAGATTCAAAATATCATTTGGATTGTGCCTCATGTTGAATAACTACTTTTTAAAGCCTCAATGTGACCAAAATTGCTAATTTTTACAGACTTTTTCTTCTACTCAAAAGCTTCTATTTCGACCATTTTCAGGCATTAAAATGACTCTTAACACACTTATTTTAGTTCCAAAAGTGATAATTCACATGCAATAGTCATTTACAGTCAAAAAATTGAACATTAAAAAATTACCATTTCTGACCATTTTGAGAAAGATCGACAGGACACGGGTCATCATTTTTCATCAGAAAATTGATTTTTTGGACTGTAGAAAAAGAGATTCAAAATATCATTTGGATTGTGCCTCATGTTGAATAACTACTTTTTAAAGCCTCAATGTGACCAAAATTGCTAATTTTTACAGACTTTTTCTTCTACTCAGAAGCTTCTATTTCGACCATTTTCAGGCATTACAATGACTCTTAACACACTTATTTTAGTTCCAAAAGTGATAATTCACATGCAGTAGTCATTTACAGTCAATAAATTAAACATTAAAAACTTACCATTTCTGACCATCTGGAGAAAGTTTGACAGGTCATCGTTTTTCATCAGAAAATTGATTTTTTGGACCCGTAGAAAAATAGATTCATAATGTCATTTGGATTGTGCCTCATGTTGAATAACTACTTATTGAAGCCTCAATGTGACCAAAATTGCCATTTTTATAGACTTTTTCTCCTACTCAGAAGCTTCTATTTCGCCCAATTCCAGGCATTAAAATGACTCTAAACGCACTTATTTTAGTTCCAAAAGTGATAATTCACATGCAATAGTCATTTACAGTCAATAAATTAAACATTAAAAACTTACCATTTCTGACCATCTGGAGAAAGTTCAACAGGTCACGGGTCATCATTTTTCATCAGAAAATTGTTTTTTTTGGACTGTAGAAAAAGAGATTCAAAATATCATTTGGATTGTGCCTCATGTTGAATAACTACTTTTTAAAGCCTCAATGTGACCAAAATTGCTAATTTTTACAGACTTTTTCTTCTACTCATAAGCTTCTATTTCGACCATTTTCAGGCATTAAAATGACTCTTAACACACTTATTTTAGTTCCAAAAGTGATAATTCACATGCAATAGTCATTTACAGTCAAAAAATTGAACATTAAAAAATTACCATTTCTGACCATCTGGAGAAAGTTCGACAGGTCACAGGTTATCGTTTTTCATCAGAAAATTGATTTTTTGGACTGTAAAAAAAAAGATTCAAAATATCATTTGGATTGTGCCTCATGTTGAATAACTACTTTTTAAAGCCTCAATGTGACCAAAATTGCTAATTTTTACAGACTTTTTCTTCTACTCAGAAGCTTCTATTTCGACCATTTTCAGGCATTACAATGACTCTTAACACACTTATTTTAGTTCCAAAAGTGATAATTCACATGCAGTAGTCATTTACAGTCAATAAATTAAACATTAAAAACTTACAATTTCTGACCATCTGGAGAAAGTTCGACAGGTCACAGGTTATCGTTTTTCATCAGAAAATTGATTTTTTGGACTGTAAAAAAAAAGATTCAAAATGTCATTTGGGTTGTGCCTCATGTTGAATAACTACTTTTAAAAGCCTCAATGTGACCAAAATTGCCATTTTTACAGACTTTTTCTCCGACTCAGAAGCTTCTATTTCGACCGATTACAGGCATTAAAATGACTCTAAACACACTTATTTTAGTTCCAAAAGTGATAATTCACATGCAATAGTCATTACAGTCAAAAAATTAAACTTTAAAAAATTACCATTTCTGACCATCTGGAGAAAGTTCAACAGGTCACGGGTCATCGTTTTTCATCAGAAAAGTGATTTTTTGGACTGTAGAAAAATGGATTCAAAATGTCATTTGGGTTGTGCCTCATGTTGAATAACTACTTTTAAAAGCCTCAATGTGACCAAAATTGCCATTTTTACAGACTTTTTCTCCGACTCAGAAGCTTCTATTTCGACCGATTACAGGCATTAAAATGACTCTAAACACACTTATTCTAGTTCCAAAAGTGATAATTTACATGCAATAGTAATTTACAGTCAAAACATTAAGCATTAAAAACTTACCATTTCTGACCATCTGGAGAAAGTTTGACAGGTCACGGGTCATTGTTTTTCATCAGAAAATTGATTTTTTGGACCCGTAGAAAAATAGATTCATAATGTCATTTGGATTGTGCCTCATGTTGAATAACTACTTATTGAAGCCTCATTGTGACCAAAATTGCCATTTTTATAGACTTTTTCTCCTACTCAGAAGCTTCTATTTCGACCAATTTCAGGCATTAAAATGACTCTAAACGCACTTATTTTAGTTCCAAAAGTGATAATTCACATGCAATAGTCATTTACAGTCAATAAATTAAACATTAAAAACTTACAATTTCTGACCATCTGGAGAAAGTTCAACAGGTCACGGGTCATCGTTTTTCATCAGAAAATTGATTTTTTGGCCTGTAGAAAAAATGATTCAAAATGTCATTTGGATTGTGCCTCATGTTGAATACTTACATATTAAAGCATCAATGTGACCAAAAATGCCATTTTTACAGACTTTTTCTCCTACTCAAAGCTTCTATTTCGACCAATTTTAGGAATCTAAATGACCTAAACACACGTATTTTAGTTCCAAAAGTGATAATTCACATGCAATAGTCATTTACAGTCAAAAAACTAAACATCAAAAATTACCATTTCTGACCATTTTGAGAAAGTTCGACAGGTCACGGTTCATCGTTTTTCATCAGAAAATTGATTTTTTGGACTGTAGAAAAATTGATTGAAAATGTCATTTGGATTGTGCCTCATTCTGAATAACTACTTTATAAAGCCTCAATGTGTGCAAAATTGCCATTTTTACAGACATTTTTCTCCTACTCAGAAGCTTCTATTTCGACCCATTTCAGGCATTAAAATGACTCTAAACACACTTATTTTAGTTCCAAAAGTGATAATTCACATGCAATAGTCATTGACTTTACAAAAAATAAACATTAAAAAATTACCATTTATGACCATTTTGAGAAAGTTCGACAGGTCACGGGTCATCATTTTTCATCAGAAAATTGATTTTTTGGACTGTAGAAAAAGAGATTCAAAATATCATTTGGATTGTGCCTCATGTTGAATAACTACTTTTTAAAGCCTCAATGTGACCAAAATTGCTAATTTTTACAGACTTTTTCTTCTACTCAAAAGCTTCTATTTCGACCATTTTCAGGCATTAAAATGACTCTTAACACACTTATTTTAGTTCCAAAAGTGATAATTCACATGCAATAGTCATTTACAGTCAAAAAATTGAACATTAAAAAATTACCATTTCTGACCATTTTGAGAAAGATCGACAGGACACGGGTCATCATTTTTCATCAGAAAATTGATTTTTTGGACTGTAGAAAAAGAGATTCAAAATATCATTTGGATTGTGCCTCATGTTGAATAACTACTTTTTAAAGCCTCAATGTGACCAAAATTGCTAATTTTTACAGACTTTTTCTTCTACTCAGAAGCTTCTATTTCGACCATTTTCAGGCATTACAATGACTCTTAACACACTTATTTTAGTTCCAAAAGTGATAATTCACATGCAGTAGTCATTTACAGTCAATAAATTAAACATTAAAAACTTACCATTTCTGACCATCTGGAGAAAGTTTGACAGGTCACGGGTCATCGTTTTTCATCAGAAAATTGATTTTTTGGACCCGTAGAAAAATAGATTCATAATGTCATTTGGATTGTGCCTCATGTTGAATAACTACTTATTGAAGCCTCAATGTGACCAAAATTGCCATTTTTATAGACTTTTTCTCCTACTCAGAAGCTTCTATTTCGCCCAATTCCAGGCATTAAAATGACTCTAAACGCACTTATTTTAGTTCCAAAAGTGATAATTCACATGCAATAGTCATTTACAGTCAATAAATTAAACATTAAAAACTTACCATTTCTGACCATCTGGAGAAAGTTCAACAGGTCACGGGTCATCATTTTTCATCAGAAAATTGTTTTTTTTGGACTGTAGAAAAAGAGATTCAAAATATCATTTGGATTGTGCCTCATGTTGAATAACTACTTTTTAAAGCCTCAATGTGACCAAAATTGCTAATTTTTACAGACTTTTTCTTCTACTCATAAGCTTCTATTTCGACCATTTTCAGGCATTAAAATGACTCTTAACACACTTATTTTAGTTCCAAAAGTGATAATTCACATGCAATAGTCATTTACAGTCAAAAAATTGAACATTAAAAAATTACCATTTCTGACCATTTTAAGAAAGATCGACAGGACACGGGTCATCATTTTTCATCAGAAAATTGATTTTTTGGACTGTAGAAAAAGAGATTCAAAATATCATTTGGATTGTGCCTCATGTTGAATAACTACTTTTTAAAGCCTCAATGTGACCAAAATTGCTAATTTTTACAGACTTTTTCTTCTACTCAGAAGCTTCTATTTCGACCATTTTCAGGCATTACAATGACTCTTAACACACTTATTTTAGTTCCAAAAGTGATAATTCACATGCAGTAGTCATTTACAGTCAATAAATTAAACATTAAAAACTTACAATTTCTGACCATCTGGAGAAAGTTCGACAGGTCACAGGTTATCGTTTTTCATCAGAAAATTGATTTTTTGGACTGTAAAAAAAAAGATTCAAAATGTCATTTGGGTTGTGCCTCATGTTGAATAACTACTTTTAAAAGCCTCAATGTGACCAAAATTGCCATTTTTACAGACTTTTTCTCCGACTCAGAAGCTTCTATTTCGACCGATTACAGGCATTAAAATGACTCTAAACACACTTATTTTAGTTCCAAAAGTGATAATTCACATGCAATAGTCATTACAGTCAAAAAATTAAACTTTAAAAAATTACCATTTCTGACCATCTGGAGAAAGTTCAACAGGTCACGGGTCATCGTTTTTCATCAGAAAATTGATTTTTTGGACTGTAGAAAAATGGATTCAAAATGTCATTTGGGTTGTGCCTCATGTTGAATAACTACTTTTAAAAGCCTCAATGTGACCAAAATTGCCATTTTTACAGACTTTTTCTCCGACTCAGAAGCTTCTATTTCGACCGATTACAGGCATTAAAATGACTCTAAACACACTTATTCTAGTTCCAAAAGTGATAATTTACATGCAATAGTAATTTACAGTCAAAACATTAAGCATTAAAAACTTACCATTTCTGACCATCTGGAGAAAGTTTGACAGGTCACGGGTCATCGTTTTTCATCAGAAAATTGATTTTTTGGACCCGTAGAAAAATAGATTCATAATGTCATTTGGATTGTGCCTCATGTTGAATAACTACTTATTGAAGCCTCATTGTGACCAAAATTGCCATTTTTATAGACTTTTTCTCCTACTCAGAAGCTTCTATTTCGACCAATTTCAGGCATTAAAATGACTCTAAACGCACTTATTTTAGTTCCAAAAGTGATAATTCACATGCAATAGTCATTTACAGTCAATAAATTAAACATTAAAAACTTACAATTTCTGACCATCTGGAGAAAGTTCAACAGGTCACGGGTCATCGTTTTTCATCAGAAAATTGATTTTTTGGACTGTAGAAAAAGAGATTCAAAATATCATTTGGATTGTGCCTCATGTTGAATAACTACTTTTTAAAGCCTCAATGTGACCAAAATTGCTAATTTTTACAGACTTTTTCTTCTACTCAGAAGCTTCTATTTCGACCATTTTCAGGCATTACAATGACTCTTAACACACTTATTTTAGTTCCAAAAGTGATAATTCACATGCAGTAGTCATTTACAGTCAATAAATTAAACATTAAAAACTTACAATTTCTGACCATCTGGAAAAAGTTCGACAGGTCACAGGTCATCGTTTTTCATCAGAAAATTGATTTTTTGGACTGTAAAAAAAAAGATTCAAAATGTCATTTGGGTTGTGCCTCATGTTGAATAACTACTTTTAAAAGCCTCAATGTGACCAAAATTGCCATTTTTACAGACTTTTTCTCCGACTCAGAAGCTTCTATTTTGACCGATTACAGGCATTAAAATGACTCTAAACACACTTATTTTAGTTCCAAAAGTGATAATTCACATGCAATAGTCATTACAGTCAAAAAATTAAACTTTAAAAAATTACCATTTCTGACCATCTGGAGAAAGTTCAACAGGTCACGGGTCATCGTTTTTCATCAGAAAATTGATTTTTTGGACTGTAGAAAAATGGATTCAAAATGTCATTTGGATTGTGCCTCATGCTGAATTACTAAATTTTCAAGCCTCATTGTGACCAAAATTGCCATTTTTACAGACTTTTTCTCCCACTCAGAAGCTTCAATTTCGACCAATTTCAGGTATTAAAATGACTCTAAAAACACTTATTCTAGTTCCAAAAGTGATAATTTACATGCAATAGTAATTTACAGTCAAAACATTAAGCATTAAAAACTTACCATTTCTGACCATCTGGAGAAAGTTTGACAGGTCACGGGTCATCGTTTTTCATCAGAAAATTGATTTTTTGGACCCGTAGAAAAATAGATTCATAATGTCATTTGGATTGTGCCTCATGTTAAATAACTACTTATTGAAGCCTCAATGTGACCAAAATTGCCATTTTTATAGACTTTTTCTCCTACTCAGAAGCTTCTATTTCGACCAATTTCAGGCATTAAAATGACTCTAAACGCACTTATTTTAGTTCCAAAAGTGATAATTCACATGCAATAGTCATTTACAGTCAATAAATTAAACATTAAAAACTTACAATTTCTGACCATCTGGAGAAAGTTCAACAGGTCACGGGTCATCGTTTTTCATCAGAAAATTGATTTTTTGGCCTGTAGAAAAAATGATTCAAAATGTCATTTGGATTGTGCCTCATGTTGAATACTTACATATTAAAGCATCAATGTGACCAAAAATGCCATTTTTACAGACTTTTTCTCCTACTCAAAGCTTCTATTTCGACCAATTTTAGGAATCTAAATGACCTAAACACACGTATTTTAGTTCCAAAAGTGATAATTCACATGCAATAGTCATTTACAGTCAAAAAACTAAACATCAAAAATTACCATTTCTGACCATTTTGAGAAAGTTCGACAGGTCACGGTTCATCGTTTTTCATCAGAAAATTGATTTTTTGGACTGTAGAAAAATTGATTGAAAATGTCATTTGGATTGTGCCTCATTCTGAATAACTACTTTATAAAGCCTCAATGTGTGCAAAATTGCCATTTTTACAGACATTTTTCTCCTACTCAGAAGCTTCTATTTCGACCCATTTCAGGCATTAAAATGACTCTAAACACACTTATTTTAGTTCCAAAAGTGATAATTCACATGCAATAGTCATTGACTTTACAAAAAATAAACATTAAAAAATTACCATTTATGACCATTTTGAGAAAGTTCGACAGGTCACGGGTCATCATTTTTCATCAGAAAATTGATTTTTTGGACTGTAGAAAAAGAGATTCAAAATATCATTTGGATTGTGCCTCATGTTGAATAACTACTTTTTAAAGCCTCAATGTGACCAAAATTGCTAATTTTTACAGACTTTTTCTTCTACTCAAAAGCTTCTATTTTGACCATTTTCAGGCATTAAAATGACTCTTAACACACTTATTTTAGTTCCAAAAGTGATAATTCACATGCAATAGTCATTTACAGTCAAAAAATTGAACATTAAAAAATTACCATTTCTGACCATTTTGAGAAAGATCGACAGGACACGGGTCATCATTTTTCATCAGAAAATTGATTTTTTGGACTGTAGAAAAAGAGATTCAAAATATCATTTGGATTGTGCCTCATGTTGAATAACTACTTTTTAAAGCCTCAATGTGACCAAAATTGCTAATTTTTACAGACTTTTTCTTCTACTCAGAAGCTTCTATTTCGACCATTTTCAGGCATTACAATGACTCTTAACACACTTATTTTAGTTCCAAAAGTGATAATTCACATGCAGTAGTCATTTACAGTCAATAAATTAAACATTAAAAACTTACAATTTCTGACCATCTGGAGAAAGTTCGACAGGTCACAGGTTATCGTTTTTCATC
Organism: Triturus cristatus; assembly: GCF_964204655.1. Classification (NCBI taxonomy): domain Eukaryota; kingdom Metazoa; phylum Chordata; class Amphibia; order Caudata; family Salamandridae; genus Triturus; species Triturus cristatus. The sequence continues at coordinate 860,192,290 of NC_140587.1, forward strand.
AGAAAATTGATTTTTTGGACTGTAAAAAAAAAGATTCAAAATGTCATTTGGGTTGTGCCTCATGTTGAATAACTACTTTTAAAAGCCTCAATGTGACCAAAATTGCCATTTTTATAGACTTTTTCTCCTACTCAGAAGCTTCTATTTCGACCAATTTCAGGCATTAAAATGACTCTAAACGCACTTATTTTAGTTCCAAAAGTGATAATTCACATGCAATAGTCATTTACAGTCAATAAATTAAACATTAAAAACTTACAATTTCTGACCATCTGGAGAAAGTTCAACAGGTCACGGGTCATCGTTTTTCATCAGAAAATTGATTTTTTGGCCTGTAGAAAAAATGATTCAAAATGTCATTTGGATTGTGCCTCATGTTGAATACTTACATATTAAAGCATCAATGTGACCAAAAATGCCATTTTTACAGACTTTTTCTCCTACTCAAAGCTTCTATTTCGACCAATTTTAGGAATCTAAATGACCTAAACACACGTATTTTAGTTCCAAAAGTGATAATTCACATGCAATAGTCATTTACAGTCAAAAAACTAAACATCAAAAATTACCATTTCTGACCATTTTGAGAAAGTTCGACAGGTCACGGTTCATCGTTTTTCATCAGAAAATTGATTTTTTGGACTGTAGAAAAATTGATTGAAAATGTCATTTGGATTGTGCCTCATTCTGAATAACTACTTTATAAAGCCTCAATGTGTGCAAAATTGCCATTTTTACAGACATTTTTCTCCTACTCAGAAGCTTCTATTTCGACCCATTTCAGGCATTAAAATGACTCTAAACACACTTATTTTAGTTCCAAAAGTGATAATTCACATGCAATAGTCATTGACTTTACAAAAAATAAACATTAAAAAATTACCATTTATGACCATTTTGAGAAAGTTCGACAGGTCACATGTCATCATTTTTCATCAGAAAATTGATTTTTTGGACTGTAGAAAAAGAGATTCAAAATATCATTTGGATTGTGCCTCATGTTGAATAACTACTTTTTAAAGCCTCAATGTGACCAAAATTGCTAATTTTTACAGACTTTTTCTTCTACTCAAAAGCTTCTATTTTGACCATTTTCAGGCATTAAAATGACTCTTAACACACTTATTTTAGTTCCAAAAGTGATAATTCACATGCAATAGTCATTTACAGTCAAAAAATTGAACATTAAAAAATTACCATTTCTGACCATTTTGAGAAAGATCGACAGGACACGGGTCATCATTTTTCATCAGAAAATTGATTTTTTGGACTGTAGAAAAAGAGATTCAAAATATCATTTGGATTGTGCCTCATGTTGAATAACTACTTATTGAAGCCTCAATGTGACCAAAATTGCCATTTTTATAGACTTTTTCTCCCACTCAGAAGCTTCTATTTCGCCCAATTCCAGGCATTAAAATGACTCTAAACGCACTTATTTTAGTTCCAAAAGTGATAATTCACATGCAATAGTCATTTACAGTCAATAAATTAAACATTAAAAACTTACCATTTCTGACCATCTGGAGAAAGTTCAACAGGTCACGGGTCATCATTTTTCATCAGAAAATTGTTTTTTTTGGACTGTAGAAAAAGAGATTCAAAATATCATTTGGATTGTGCCTCATGTTGAATAACTACTTTTTAAAGCCTCAATGTGACCAAAATTGCTAATTTTTACAGACTTTTTCTTCTACTCATAAGCTTCTATTTCGACCATTTTCAGGCATTAAAATGACTCTTAACACACTTATTTTAGTTCCAAAAGTGATAATTCACATGCAATAGTCAGTTACAGTCAAAAAATTGAACATTAAAAAATTACCATTTCTGACCATTTTAAGAAAGATCGACAGGACACGGGTCATCATTTTTCATCAGAAAATTGATTTTTTGGACTGTAGAAAAAGAGATTCAAAATATCATTTGGATTGTGCCTCATGTTGAATAACTACTTTTTAAAGCCTCAATGTGACCAAAATTGCTAATTTTTACAGACTTTTTCTTCTACTCAGAAGCTTCTATTTCGACCATTTTCAGGCATTACAATGACTCTTAACACACTTATTTTAGTTCCAAAAGTGATAATTCACATGCAGTAGTCATTTACAGTCAATAAATTAAACATTAAAAACTTACAATTTCTGACCATCTGGAGAAAGTTCGACAGGTCACAGGTTATCGTTTTTCATCAGAAAATTGATTTTTTGGACTGTAAAAAAAAAGATTCAAAATGTCATTTGGGTTGTGCCTCATGTTGAATAACTACTTTTAAAAGCCTCAATGTGACCAAAATTGCCATTTTTACAGACTTTTTCTCCGACTCAGAAGCTTCTATTTCGACCGATTACAGGCATTAAAATGACTCTAAACACACTTATTTTAGTTCCAAAAGTGATAATTCACATGCAATAGTCATTACAGTCAAAAAATTAAACTTTAAAAAATTACCATTTCTGACCATCTGGAGAAAGTTCAACAGGTCATGGGTCATCGTTTTTCATCAGAAAATTGATTTTTTGGACTGTAGAAAAATGGATTCAAAATGTCATTTGGGTTGTGCCTCATGTTGAATAACTACTTTTAAAAGCCTCAATGTGACCAAAATTGCCATTTTTACAGACTTTTTCTCCGACTCAGAAGCTTCTATTTCGACCGATTACAGGCATTAAAATGACTCTAAACACACTTATTCTAGTTCCAAAAGTGATAATTTACATGCAATAGTAATTTACAGTCAAAACATTAAGCATTAAAAACTTACCATTTCTGACCATCTGGAGAAAGTTTGACAGGTCACGGGTCATCGTTTTTCATCAGAAAATTGATTTTTTGGACCCGTAGAAAAATAGATTCATAATGTCATTTGGATTGTGCCTCATGTTGAATAACTACTTATTGAAGCCTCATTGTGACCAAAATTGCCATTTTTATAGACTTTTTCTCCTACTCAGAAGCTTCTATTTCGACCAATTTCAGGCATTAAAATGACTCTAAACGCACTTATTTTAGTTCCAAAAGTGATAATTCACATGCAATAGTCATTTACAGTCAATAAATTAAACATTAAAAACTTACAATTTCTGACCATCTGGAGAAAGTTCAACAGGTCACGGGTCATCGTTTTTCATCAGAAAATTGATTTTTTGGACTGTAGGAAAAGAGATTCAAAATATCATTTGGATTGTGCCTCATGTTGAATAACTACTTTTTAAAGCCTCAATGTCACCAAAATTGCTAATTTTTACAGACTTTTTCTTCTACTCAGAAGCTTCTATTTCGACCATTTTCAGGCATTACAATGACTCTTAACACACTTATTTTAGTTCCAAAAGTGATAATTCACATGCAGTAGTCATTTACAGTCAATAAATTAAACATTAAAAACTTACAATTTCTGACCATCTGGAAAAAGTTCGACAGGTCACAGGTCATCGTTTTTCATCAGAAAATTGATTTTTTGGACTGTAAAAAAAAAGATTCAAAATGTCATTTGGGTTGTGCCTCATGTTGAATAACTACTTTTAAAAGCCTCAATGTGACCAAAATTGCCATTTTTACAGACTTTTTCTCCGACTCAGAAGCTTCTATTTCGACCGATTACAGGCATTAAAATGACTCTAAACACACTTATTTTAGTTCCAAAAGTGATAATTCACATGCAATAGTCATTACAGTCAAAAAATTAAACTTTAAAAAATTACCATTTCTGACCATCTGGAGAAAGTTCAACAGGTCACGGGTCATCGTTTTTCATCAGAAAATTGATTTTTTGGACTGTAGAAAAATGGATTCAAAATGTCATTTGGATTGTGCCTCATGCTGAATTACTAAATTTTCAAGCCTCATTGTGACCAAAATTGCCATTTTTACAGACTTTTTCTCCCACTCAGAAGCTTCAATTTCGACCAATTTCAGGTATTAAAATGACTCTAAAAACACTTATTCTAGTTCCAAAAGTGATAATTTACATGCAATAGTAATTTACAGTCAAAACATTAAGCATTAAAAACTTACCATTTCTGACCATCTGGAGAAAGTTTGACAGGTCACGGGTCATCGTTTTTCATCAGAAAATTGATTTTTTGGCCTGTAGAAAAAATGATTCAAAATGTCATTTGGATTGTGCCTCATGTTGAATACTTACATATTAAAGCATCAATGTGACCAAAAATGCCATTTTTACAGACTTTTTCTCCTACTCAAAGCTTCTATTTCGACCAATTTTAGGAATCTAAATGACCTAAACACACGTATTTTAGTTCCAAAAGTGATAATTCACATGCAATAGTCATTTACAGTCAAAAAACTAAACATCAAAAATTACCATTTCTGACCATTTTGAGAAAGTTCGACAGGTCACGGTTCATCGTTTTTCATCAGAAAATTGATTTTTTGGACTGTAGAAAAATTGATTGAAAATGTCATTTGGATTGTGCCTCATTCTGAATAACTACTTTATAAAGCCTCAATGTGTGCAAAATTGCCATTTTTACAGACATTTTTCTCCTACTCAGAAGCTTCTATTTCGACCCATTTCAGGCATTAAAATGACTCTAAACACACTTATTTTAGTTCCAAAAGTGATAATTCACATGCAATAGTCATTGACTTTACAAAAAATAAACATTAAAAAATTACCATTTATGACCATTTTGAGAAAGTTCGACAGGTCACGGGTCATCATTTTTCATCAGAAAATTGATTTTTTGGACTGTAGAAAAAGAGATTCAAAATATCATTTGGATTGTGCCTCATGTTGAATAACTACTTTTTAAAGCCTCAATGTGACCAAAATTGCTAATTTTTACAGACTTTTTCTTCTACTCAAAAGCTTCTATTTTGACCATTTTCAGGCATTAAAATGACTCTTAACACACTTATTTTAGTTCCAAAAGTGATAATTCACATGCAATAGTCATTTACAGTCAAAAAATTGAACATTAAAAAATTACCATTTCTGACCATTTTGAGAAAGATCGACAGGACACGGGTCATCATTTTTCATCAGAAAATTGATTTTTTGGACTGTAGAAAAAGAGATTCAAAATATCATTTGGATTGTGCCTCATGTTGAATAACTACTTTTTAAAGCCTCAATGTGACCAAAATTGCTAATTTTTACAGACTTTTTCTTCTACTCAGAAGCTTCTATTTCGACCATTTTCAGGCATTACAATGACTCTTAACACACTTATTTTAGTTCCAAATGTGATAATTCACATGCAGTAGTCATTTACAGTCACTAAATTAAACATTAAAAACTTACCATTTCTGACCATCTGGAGAAAGTTCGACAGGTCACAGGTCATCGTTTTTCATCAGAAAATTGATTTTTTGGACTGTAAAAAAAAAGATTCAAAATGTCATTTGGGTTGTGCCTCATGTTGAATAACTACTTTTAAAAGCCTCATTGTGACCAAAATTGCCATTTTTACAGACTTTTTCTCCCACTCAGAAGCTTCTATTTCGACCAATTTCAGGTATTAAAATGACTCTAAAAACACTTATTTTAGTTCCAAAAGTGATAATTCACATGCAATAGTCATTTACAGTCAAAACATTAAGCATTAAAAACTTACCATTTCTGACCATCTGGAGAAAGTTTGACAGGTCACGGGTCATCGTTTTTCATCAGAAAATTGATTTTTTGGACCCGTAGAAAAATAGATTCATAATGTCATTTGGATTGTGCCTCATGTTGAATAACTACTTATTGAAGCCTCAATGTGACCAAAATTGCCATTTTTATAGACTTTTTCTCCTACTCAGAAGCTTCTATTTTGCCCAATTTCAGGCATTAAAATGACTCTAAACGCACTTATTTTAGTTCCAAAAGTGATAATTCACATGCAATAGTCATTTACAGTCAATAAATTAAACATTAAAAACTTACCATTTCTGACCATCTGGAGAAAGTTCAACAGGTCACGGGTCATCGTTTTTCATCAGAAAATTGATTTTTTGGCCTGTAGAAAAAATGATTCAAAATGTCATTTGGATTGTGCCTCATGTTGAATAACTACATTTTAAAGCATCATTTTGACCAAAAATGCCATTTTTACAGACTTTTTCTCCTACTCAAAGCTTCTATTTCGACCAATTTTAGGAATCTAAATGACCTAAACACACGTATTTTAGTTCCAAAAGTGATAATTCACATGCAATAGTCATTTACAGTCAATAAATTAAACATTAAAAACTTACCATTTCTGACCATCTGGAGAAAGTTCAACAGGTCACGGGTCATCATTTTTCATCAGAAAATTGTTTTTTTTGGACTGTAGAAAAAGAGATTCAAAATATCATTTGGATTGTGCCTCATGTTGAATAACTACTTTTTAAAGCCTCAATGTGACCAAAATTGCTAATTTTTACAGACTTTTTCTTCTACTCATAAGCTTCTATTTCGACCATTTTCAGGCATTAAAATGACTCTTAACACACTTATTTTAGTTCCAAAAGTGATAATTCACATGCAATAGTCATTTACAGTCAAAAAATTAAACATTAAAAAATTACCATTTCTGACCATTTTAAGAAAGATCGACAGGACACGGGTCATCATTTTTCATCAGAAAATTGATTTTTTGGACTGTAGAAAAAGAGATTCAAAATATCATTTGGATTGTGCCTCATGTTGAATAACTACTTTTTAAAGCCTCAATGTGACCAAAATTGCTAATTTTTACAGACTTTTTCTTCTACTCAGAAGCTTCTATTTCGACCATTTTCAGGCATTACAATGACTCTTAACACACTTATTTTAGTTCCAAAAGTGATAATTCACATGCAGTAGTCATATACAGTCAATAAATTAAACATTAAAAACTTACAATTTCTGACCATCTGGAGAAAGTTCGACAGGTCACAGGTTATCGTTTTTCATCAGAAAATTGATTTTTTGGACTGTAAAAAAAAAGATTCAAAATGTCATTTGGGTTGTGCCTCATGTTGAATAACTACTTTTAAAAGCCTCAATGTGACCAAAATTGCCATTTTTACAGACTTTTTCTCCGACTCAGAAGCTTCTATTTCGACCGATTACAGGCATTAAAATGACTCTAAACACACTTATTTTAGTTCCAAAAGTGATAATTCACATGCAATAGTCATTACAGTCAAAAAATTAAACTTTAAAAAATTACCATTTCTGACCATCTGGAGAAAGTTCAACAGGTCACGGGTCATCGTTTTTCATCAGAAAATTGATTTTTTGGACTGTAGAAAAATGGATTCAAAATGTCATTTGGGTTGTGCCTCATGTTGAATAACTACTTTTAAAAGCCTCAATGTGACCAAAATTGCCATTTTTACAGACTTTTTCTCCGACTCAGAAGCTTCTATTTTGACCGATTACAGGCATTAAAATGACTCTAAACACACTTATTCTAGTTCCAAAAGTGATAATTTACATGCAATAGTAATTTACAGTCAAAACATTAAGCATTAAAAACTTACCATTTCTGACCATCTGGAGAAAGTTTGACAGGTCACGGGTCATCGTTTTTCATCAGAAAATTGATTTTTTGGACCCGTAGAAAAATAGATTCATAATGTCATTTGGATTGTGCCTCATGTTGAATAACTACTTATTGAAGCCTCAATGTGACCAAAATTGCCATTTTTATAGACTTTTTCTCCTACTCAGAAGCTTCTATTTCGACCAATTTCAGGCATTAAAATGACTCTAAACGCACTTATTTTAGTTCCAAAAGTGATAATTCACATGCAATAGTCATTTACAGTCAATAAATTAAACATTAAAAACTTACAATTTCTGACCATCTGGAGAAAGTTCAACAGGTCACGGGTCATCGTTTTTCATCAGAAAATTGATTTTTTGTCCTGTAGAAAAAATGATTCAAAATGTCATTTGGATTGTGCCTCATGTTGAATACCTACATTTTAAAGCATCAATGTGACCAAAAATGCCATTTTTACAGACTTTTTCTCCTACTCAAAGCTTCTATTTCGACCAATTTTAGGAATCTAAATGACCTAAACACACGTATTTTAGTTCCAAAAGTGATAATTCACATGCAATAGTCATTTACAGTCAAAAAACTAAACATCAAAAATTACCATTTCTGACCATTTTGAGAAAGTTCGACAGGTCACGGTTCATCGTTTTTCATCAGAAAATTGATTTTTTGGACTGTAGAAAAATTGATTGAAAATGTCATTTGGATTGTGCCTCATTCTGAATAACTACTTTATAAAGCCTCAATGTGTGCAAAATTGCCATTTTTACAGACATTTTTCTCCTACTCAGAAGCTTCTATTTCGACCCATTTCAGGCATTAAAATGACTCTAAACGCACTTATTTTAGTTCCAAAAGTGATAATTCACATGCAATAGTCATTTACAGTCAATAAATTAAACATTAAAAACTTACCATTTCTGACCATCTGGAGAAAGTTCAACAGGTCACGGGTCATCATTTTTCATCAGAAAATTGTTTTTTTTGGACTGTAGAAAAAGAGATTCAAAATATCATTTGGATTGTGCCTCATGTTGAATAACTACTTTTTAAAGCCTCAATGTGACCAAAATTGCTAATTTTTACAGACTTTTTCTTCTACTCATAAGCTTCTATTTCGACCATTTTCAGGCATTAAAATGACTCTTAACACACTTATTTTAGTTCCAAAAGTGATAATTCACATGCAATAGTCATTTACAGTCAAAAAATTGAACATTAAAAAATTACCATTTCTGACCATTTTAAGAAAGATCGACAGGACACGGGTCATCATTTTTCATCAGAAAATTGATTTTTTGGACTGTAGAAAAAGAGATTCAAAATATCATTTGGATTGTGCCTCATGTTGAATAACTACTTTTTAAAGCCTCAATGTGACCAAAATTGCTAATTTTTACAGATTTTTTCTTCTACTCAGAAGCTTCTATTTCGACCATTTTCAGGCATTACAATGACTCTTAACACACTTATTTTAGTTCCAAAAGTGATAATTCACATGCAGTAGTCATTTACAGTCAATAAATTAAACATTAAAAACTTACAATTTCTGACCATCTGGAGAAAGTTCGACAGGTCACAGGTCATCGTTTTTCATCAGAAAATTGATTTTTTGGACTGTAAAAAAAAAGATTCAAAATGTCATTTGGGTTGTGCCTCATGTTGAATAACTACTTTTAAAAGCCTCAATGTGACCAAAATTGCCATTTTTACAGACTTTTTCTCCGACTCAGAAGCTTCTATTTCGACCGATTACAGGCATTAAAATGACTCTAAACACACTTATTTTAGTTCCAAAAGTGATAATTCACATGCAATAGTCATTACAGTCAAAAAATTAAACTTTAAAAAATTACCATTTCTGACCATCTGGAGAAAGTTCAACAGGTCACGGGTCATCGTTTTTCATCAGAAAATTGATTTTTTGGACTGTAGAAAAATGGATTCAAAATGTCATTTGGATTGTGCCTCATGCTGAATAACTAAATTTTCAAGCCTCATTGTGACCAAAATTGCCATTTTTACAGACTTTTTCTCCCACTCAGAAGCTTCTATTTCGACCAATTTCAGGTATTAAAATGACTCTAAAAACACCTATTCTAGTTCCAAAAGTGATAATTTACATGCAATAGTAATTTACAGTCAAAACATTAAGCATTAAAAACTTACCATTTCTGACCATCTGGAGAAAGTTTGACAGGTCACGGGTCATCGTTTTTCATCAGAAAATTGATTTTTTGGACCCGTAGAAAAATAGATTCATAATGTCATTTGGATTGTGCCTCATGTTGAATAACTACTTATTGAAGCCTCAATGTGACCAAAATTGCCATTTTTATAGACTTTTTCTCCTACTCAGAAGCTTCTATTTCGACCAATTTCAGGCATTAAAATGACTCTAAACGCACTTATTTTAGTTCCAAAAGTGATAATTCACATGCAATAGTCATTTACAGTCAATAAATTAAACATTAAAAACTTACAATTTCTGACCATCTGGAGAAAGTTCAACAGGTCACGGGTCATCGTTTTTCATCAGAAAATTGATTTTTTGGCCTGTAGAAAAAATGATTCAAAATGTCATTTGGATTGTGCCTCATGTTGAATACTTACATTTTAAAGCATCAATGTGACCAAAAATGCCATTTTTACAGACTTTTTCTCCTACTCAAAGCTTCTATTTCGACCAATTTTAGGAATCTAAATGACCTAAACACACGTATTTTAGTTCCAAAAGTGATAATTCACATGCAATAGTCATTTACAGTCAAAAAACTAAACATCAAAAATTACCATTTCTGACCATTTTGAGAAAGTTCGACAGGTCACGGTTCATCGTTTTTCATCAGAAAATTGATTTTTTGGACTGTAGAAAAATTGATTGAAAATGTCATTTGGATTGTGCCTCATTCTGAATAACTACTTTATAAAGCCTCAATGTGTGCAAAATTGCCATTTTTACAGACATTTTTCTCCTACTCAGAAGCTTCTATTTCGACCCATTTCAGGCATTAAAATGACTCTAAACGCACTTATTTTAGTTCCAAAAGTGATAATTCACATGCAATAGTCATTTACAGTCAATAAATTAAACATTAAAAACTTACCATTTCTGACCATCTGGAGAAAGTTCAACAGGTCACGGGTCATCATTTTTCATCAGAAAATTGTTTTTTTTGGACTGTAGAAAAAGAGATTCAAAATATCATTTGGATTGTGCCTCATGTTGAATAACTACTTTTTAAAGCCTCAATGTGACCAAAATTGCTAATTTTTACAGACTTTTTCTTCTACTCATAAGCTTCTATTTCGACCATTTTCAGGCATTAAAATGACTCTTAACACACTTATTTTAGTTCCAAAAGTGATAATTCACATGCAATAGTCATTTACAGTCAAAAAATTGAACATTAAAAAATTACCATTTCTGACCATTTTAAGAAAGATCGACAGGACACGGGTCATCATTTTTCATCAGAAAATTGATTTTTTGGACTGTAGAAAAAGAGATTCAAAATATCATTTGGATTGTGCCTCATGTTGAATAACTACTTTTTAAAGCCTCAATGTGACCAAAATTGCTAATTTTTACAGATTTTTTCTTCTACTCAGAAGCTTCTATTTCGACCATTTTCAGGCATTACAATGACTCTTAACACACTTATTTTAGTTCCAAAAGTGATAATTCACATGCAGTAGTCATTTACAGTCAATAAATTAAACATTAAAAACTTACAATTTCTGACCATCTGGAGAAAGTTCGACAGGTCACAGGTCATCGTTTTTCATCAGAAAATTGATTTTTTGGACTGTAAAAAAAAAGATTCAAAATGTCATTTGGGTTGTGCCTCATGTTGAATAACTACTTTTAAAAGCCTCAATGTGACCAAAATTGCCATTTTTACAGACTTTTTCTCCGACTCAGAAGCTTCTATTTCGACCGATTACAGGCATTAAAATGACTCTAAACACACTTATTTTAGTTCCAAAAGTGATAATTCACATGCAATAGTCATTACAGTCAAAAAATTAAACTTTAAAAAATTACCATTTCTGACCATCTGGAGAAAGTTCAACAGGTCACGGGTCATCGTTTTTCATCAGAAAATTGATTTTTTGGACTGTAGAAAAATGGATTCAAAATGTCATTTGGATTGTGCCTCATGCTGAATAACTAAATTTTCAAGCCTCATTGTGACCAAAATTGCCATTTTTACAGACTTTTTCTCCCACTCAGAAGCTTCTATTTCGACCAATTTCAGGTATTAAAATGACTCTAAAAACACCTATTCTAGTTCCAAAAGTGATAATTTACATGCAATAGTAATTTACAGTCAAAACATTAAGCATTAAAAACTTACCATTTCTGACCATCTGGAGAAAGTTTGACAGGTCACGGGTCATCGTTTTTCATCAGAAAATTGATTTTTTGGACCCGTAGAAAAATAGATTCATAATGTCATTTGGATTGTGCCTCATGTTGAATAACTACTTATTGAAGCCTCAATGTGACCAAAATTGCCATTTTTATAGACTTTTTCTCCTACTCAGAAGCTTCTATTTCGACCAATTTCAGGCATTAAAATGACTCTAAACGCACTTATTTTAGTTCCAAAAGTGATAATTCACATGCAATAGTCATTTACAGTCAATAAATTAAACATTAAAAACTTACAATTTCTGACCATCTGGAGAAAGTTCAACAGGTCACGGGTCATCGTTTTTCATCAGAAAATTGATTTTTTGGCCTGTAGAAAAAATGATTCAAAATGTCATTTGGATTGTGCCTCATGTTGAATACTTACATTTTAAAGCATCAATGTGACCAAAAATGCCATTTTTACAGACTTTTTCTCCTACTCAAAGCTTCTATTTCGACCAATTTTAGGAATCTAAATGACCTAAACACACGTATTTTAGTTCCAAAAGTGATAATTCACATGCAATAGTCATTTACAGTCAAAAAACTAAACATCAAAAATTACCATTTCTGACCATTTTGAGAAAGTTCGACAGGTCACGGTTCATCGTTTTTCATCAGAAAATTGATTTTTTGGACTGTAGAAAAATTGATTGAAAATGTCATTTGGATTGTGCCTCATTCTGAATAACTACTTTATAAAGCCTCAATGTGTGCAAAATTGCCATTTTTACAGACATTTTTCTCCTACTCAGAAGCTTCTATTTCGACCCATTTCAGGCATTAAAATGACTCTAAACACACTTATTTTAGTTCCAAAAGTGATAATTCACATGCAATAGTCATTGACTTTACAAAAAATAAACATTAAAAAATTACCATTTATGACCATTTTGAGAAAGTTCGACAGGTCACGGGTCATCATTTTTCATCAGAAAATTGATTTTTTGGACTGTAGAAAAAGAGATTCAAAATATCATTTGGATTGTGCCTCATGTTGAATAACTACTTTTTAAAGCCTCAATGTGACCAAAATTGCTAATTTTTACAGACTTTTTCTTCTACTCAAAAGCTTCTATTTCGACCATTTTCAGGCATTAAAATGACTCTTAACACACTTATTTTAGTTCCAAAAGTGATAATTCACATGCAATAGTCATTTACAGTCAAAAAATTGAACATTAAAAAATTACCATTTCTGACCATTTTGAGAAAGATCGACAGGACACGGGTCATCATTTTTCATCAGAAAATTGATTTTTTGGACTGTAGAAAAAGAGATTCAAAATATCATTTGGATTGTGCCTCATGTTGAATAACTACTTTTTAAAGCCTCAATGTGACCAAAATTGATAATTTTTACAGACTTTTTCTTCTACTCAGAAGCTTCTATTTCGACCATTTTCAGGCATTACAATGACTCTTAACACACTTATTTTAGTTCCAAACGTGATAATTCACATGCAGTAGTCATTTACAGTCACTAAATTAAACATTAAAAACTTACCATTTCTGACCATCTGGAGAAAGTTCGACAGGTCACAGGTCATCGTTTTTCATCAGAAAATTGATTTTTTGGACTGTAAAAAAAAAGATTCAAAATGTCATTTGGGTTGTGCCTCATGTTGAATAACTACTTTTAAAAGCCTCATTGTGACCAAAATTGCCATTTTTACAGACTTTTTCTCCCACTCTGAAGCTTCTATTTCGACCAATTTCAGGAATTAAAATGACTCTAAAAACACTTATTTTAGTTCCAAAAGTGATAATTCACATGCAATAGTCATTTACAGTCAAAACATTAAGCATTAAAAACTTACCATTTCTGACCATCTGGAGAAAGTTTGACAGGTCACGGGTCATCGTTTTTCATCAGAAAATTGATTTTTTGGACCCGTAGAAAAATAGATTCATAATGTCATTTGGATTGTGCCTCATGTTGAATAACTACTTATTGAAGCCTCAATGTGACCAAAATTGCCATTTTTATAGACTTTTTCTCCTACTCAGAAGCTTCTATTTCGCCCAATTCCAGGCATTAAAATGACTCTAAACGCACTTATTTTAGTTCCAAAAGTGATAATTCACATGCAATAGTCATTTACAGTCAATAAATTAAACATTAAAAACTTACCATTTCTGACCATCTGGAGAAAGTTCAACAGGTCACGGGTCATCATTTTTCATCAGAAAATTGTTTTTTTTGGACTGTAGAAAAAGAGATTCAAAATATCATTTGGATTGTGCCTCATGTTGAATAACTACTTTTTAAAGCCTCAATGTGACCAAAATTGCTAATTTTTACAGACTTTTTCTTCTACTCATAAGCTTCTATTTCGACCATTTTCAGGCATTAAAATGACTCTTAACACACTTATTTTAGTTCCAAAAGTGATAATTCACATGCAATAGTCATTTACAGTCAAAAAATTGAACATTAAAAAATTACCATTTCTGACCATTTTAAGAAAGATCGACAGGACACGGGTCATCATTTTTCATCAGAAAATTGATTTTTTGGACTGTAGAAAAAGAGATTCAAAATATCATTTGGATTGTGCCTCATGTTGAATAACTACTTTTTAAAGCCTCAATGTGACCAAAATTGCTAATTTTTACAGATTTTTTCTTCTACTCAGAAGCTTCTATTTCGACCATTTTCAGGCATTACAATGACTCTTAACACACTTATTTTAGTTCCAAAAGTGATAATTCACATGCAGTAGTCATTTACAGTCAATAAATTAAACATTAAAAACTTACAATTTCTGACCATCTGGAGAAAGTTCGACAGGTCACAGGTCATCGTTTTTCATCAGAAAATTGATTTTTTGGACTGTAAAAAAAAAGATTCAAAATGTCATTTGGGTTGTGCCTCATGTTGAATAACTACTTTTAAAAGCCTCAATGTGACCAAAATTGCCATTTTTACAGACTTTTTCTCCGACTCAGAAGCTTCTATTTCGACCGATTACAGGCATTAAAATGACTCTAAACACACTTATTTTAGTTCCAAAAGTGATAATTCACATGCAATAGTCATTACAGTCAAAAAATTAAACTTTAAAAAATTACCATTTCTGACCATCTGGAGAAAGTTCAACAGGTCACGGGTCATCGTTTTTCATCAGAAAATTGATTTTTTGGACTGTAGAAAAATGGATTCAAAATGTCATTTGGATTGTGCCTCATGCTGAATAACTAAATTTTCAAGCCTCATTGTGACCAAAATTGCCATTTTTACAGACTTTTTCTCCCACTCAGAAGCTTCTATTTCGACCAATTTCAGGTATTAAAATGACTCTAAAAACACTTATTCTAGTTCCAAAAGTGATAATTTACATGCAATAGTAATTTACAGTCAAAACATTAAGCATTAAAAACTTACCATTTCTGACCATCTGGAGAAAGTTTGACAGGTCACGGGTCATCGTTTTTCATCAGAAAATTGATTTTTTGGACCCGTAGAAAAATAGATTCATAATGTCATTTGGATTGTGCCTCATGTTGAATAACTACTTATTGAAGCCTCAATGTGACCAAAATTGCCATTTTTATAGACTTTTTCTCCTACTCAGAAGCTTCTATTTCGACCAATTTCAGGCATTAAAATGACTCTAAACGCACTTATTTTAGTTCCAAAAGTGATAATTCACATGCAATAGTCATTTACAGTCAATAAATTAAACATTAAAAACTTACAATTTCTGACCATCTGGAGAAAGTTCAACAGGTCACGGGTCATCGTTTTTCATCAGAAAATTGATTTTTTGGCCTGTAGAAAAAATGATTCAAAATGTCATTTGGATTGTGCCTCATGTTGAATACTTACATTTTAAAGCATCAATGTGACCAAAAATGCAATTTTTACATACTTTTTCTCCTACTCAAAGCTTCTATTTCGACCAATTTTAGGAATCTAAATGACCTAAACACACGTATTTTAGTTCCAAAAGTGATAATTCACATGCAATAGTCATTTACAGTCAAAAAACTAAACATCAAAAATTACCATTTCTGACCATTTTGAGAAAGTTCGACAGGTCACGGTTCATCGTTTTTCATCAGAAAATTGATTTTTTGGACTGTAGAAAAATTGATTGAAAATGTCATTTGGATTGTGCCTCATTCTGAATAACTACTTTATAAAGCCTCAATGTGTGCAAAATTGCCATTTTTACAGACATTTTTCTCCTACTCAGAAGCTTCTATTTCGACCCATTTCAGGCATTAAAATGACTCTAAACACACTTATTTTAGTTCCAAAAGTGATAATTCACATGCAATAGTCATTGACTTTACAAAAAATAAACATTAAAAAATTACCATTTATGACCATTTTGAGAAAGTTCGACAGGTCACGGGTCATCATTTTTCATCAGAAAATTTATTTTTTGGACTGTAGAAAAAGAGATTCAAAATATCATTTGGATTGTGCCTCATGTTGAATAACTACTTTTTAAAGCCTCAATGTGACCAAAATTGCTAATTTTTACAGACTTTTTCTTCTACTCAAAAGCTTCTATTTCAACCATTTTCAGGCATTAAAATGACTCTTAACACACTTATTTTAGTTCCAAAAGTGATAATTCACATGCAATAGTCATTTACAGTCAAAAAATTGAACATTAAAAAATTACAATTTCTGACCATTTTGAGAAAGATCGACAGGACACGGGTCATCATTTTTCATCAGAAAATTGATTTTTTGGACTGTAGAAAAAGAGATTCAAAATATCATTTGGATTGTGCCTCATGTTGAATAACTACTTTTTAAAGCCTCAATGTGACCAAAATTGCTAATTTTTACAGACTTTTTCTTCTACTCAGAAGCTTCTATTTCGACCATTTTCAGGCATTACAATGACTCTTAACACACTTATTTTAGTTCCAAACGTGATAATTCACATGCAGTAGTCATTTACAGTCACTAAATTAAACATTAAAAACTTACCATTTCTGACCATCTGGAGAAAGTTCGACAGGTCACAGGTCATCGTTTTTCATCAGAAAATTGATTTTTTGGACTGTAAAAAAAAAGATTCAAAATGTCATTTGGGTTGTGCCTCATGTTGAATAACTACTTTTAAAAGCCTCATTGTGACCAAAATTGCCATTTTTACAGACTTTTTCTCCCACTCTGAAGCTTCTATTTCGACCAATTTCAGGAATTAAAATGACTCTAAAAACACTTATTTTAGTTCCAAAAGTGATAATTCACATGCAATAGTCATTTACAGTCAAAACATTAAGCATTAAAAACTTACCATTTCTGACCATCTGGAGAAAGTTTGACAGGTCACGGGTCATCGTTTTTCATCAGAAAATTGATTTTTTGGACCCGTAGAAAAATAGATTCATAATGTCATTTGGATTGTGCCTCATGTTGAATAACTACTTATTGAAGCCTCAATGTGACCAAAATTGCCATTTTTATAGACTTTTTCTCCTACTCAGAAGCTTCTATTTCGCCCAATTCCAGGCATTAAAATGACTCTAAACGCACTTATTTTAGTTCCAAAAGTGATAATTCACATGCAATAGTCATTTACAGTCAATAAATTAAACATTAAAAACTTACCATTTCTGACCATCTGGAGAAAGTTCAACAGGTCACGGGTCATCATTTTTCATCAGAAAATTGTTTTTTTTGGACTGTAGAAAAAGAGATTCAAAATATCATTTGGATTGTGCCTCATGTTGAATAACTACTTTTTAAAGCCTCAATGTGACCAAAATTGCTAATTTTTACAGACTTTTTCTTCTACTCATAAGCTTCTATTTCGACCATTTTCAGGCATTAAAATGACTCTTAACACACTTATTTTAGTTCCAAAAGTGATAATTCACATGCAATAGTCATTTACAGTCAAAAAATTGAACATTAAAAAATTACCATTTCTGACCATTTTAAGAAAGATCGACAGGACACGGGTCATCATTTTTCATCAGAAAATTGATTTTTTGGACTGTAGAAAAAGAGATTCAAAATATCATTTGGATTGTGCCTCATGTTGAATAACTACTTTTTAAAGCCTCAATGTGACCAAAATTGCTAATTTTTACAGATTTTTTCTTCTACTCAGAAGCTTCTATTTCGACCATTTTCAGGCATTACAATGACTCTTAACACACTTATTTTAGTTCCAAAAGTGATAATTCACATGCAGTAGTCATTTACAGTCAATAAATTAAACATTAAAAACTTACAATTTCTGACCATCTGGAGAAAGTTCGACAGGTCACAGGTCATCGTTTTTCATCAGAAAATTGATTTTTTGGACTGTAAAAAAAAAGATTCAAAATGTCATTTGGGTTGTGCCTCATGTTGAATAACTACTTTTAAAAGCCTCAATGTGACCAAAATTGCCATTTTTACAGACTTTTTCTCCGACTCAGAAGCTTCTATTTCGACCGATTACAGGCATTAAAATGACTCTAAACACACTTATTTTAGTTCCAAAAGTGATAATTCACATGCAATAGTCATTACAGTCAAAAAATTAAACTTTAAAAAATTACCATTTCTGACCATCTGGAGAAAGTTCAACAGGTCACGGGTCATCGTTTTTCATCAGAAAATTGATTTTTTGGACTGTAGAAAAATGGATTCAAAATGTCATTTGGATTGTGCCTCATGCTGAATAACTAAATTTTCAAGCCTCATTGTGACCAAAATTGCCATTTTTACAGACTTTTTCTCCCACTCAGAAGCTTCTATTTCGACCAATTTCAGGTATTAAAATGACTCTAAAAACACTTATTCTAGTTCCAAAAGTGATAATTTACATGCAATAGTAATTTACAGTCAAAACATTAAGCATTAAAAACTTACCATTTCTGACCATCTGGAGAAAGTTTGACAGGTCACGGGTCATCGTTTTTCATCAGAAAATTGATTTTTTGGACCCGTAGAAAAATAGATTCATAATGTCATTTGGATTGTGCCTCATGTTGAATAACTACTTATTGAAGCCTCAATGTGACCAAAATTGCCATTTTTATAGACTTTTTCTCCTACTCAGAAGCTTCTATTTCGACCAATTTCAGGCATTAAAATGACTCTAAACGCACTTATTTTAGTTCCAAAAGTGATAATTCACATGCAATAGTCATTTACAGTCAATAAATTAAACATTAAAAACTTACAATTTCTGACCATCTGGAGAAAGTTCAACAGGTCACGGGTCATCGTTTTTCATCAGAAAATTGATTTTTTGGCCTGTAGAAAAAATGATTCAAAATGTCATTTGGATTGTGCCTCATGTTGAATACTTACATTTTAAAGCATCAATGTGACCAAAAATGCAATTTTTACATACTTTTTCTCCTACTCAAAGCTTCTATTTCGACCAATTTTAGGAATCTAAATGACCTAAACACACGTATTTTAGTTCCAAAAGTGATAATTCACATGCAATAGTCATTTACAGTCAAAAAACTAAACATCAAAAATTACCATTTCTGACCATTTTGAGAAAGTTCGACAGGTCACGGTTCATCGTTTTTCATCAGAAAATTGATTTTTTGGACTGTAGAAAAATTGATTGAAAATGTCATTTGGATTGTGCCTCATTCTGAATAACTACTTTATAAAGCCTCAATGTGTGCAAAATTGCCATTTTTACAGACATTTTTCTCCTACTCAGAAGCTTCTATTTCGACCCATTTCAGGCATTAAAATGACTCTAAACACACTTATTTTAGTTCCAAAAGTGATAATTCACATGCAATAGTCATTGACTTTACAAAAAATAAACATTAAAAAATTACCATTTATGACCATTTTGAGAAAGTTCGACAGGTCACGGGTCATCATTTTTCATCAGAAAATTTATTTTTTGGACTGTAGAAAAAGAGATTCAAAATATCATTTGGATTGTGCCTCATGTTGAATAACTACTTTTTAAAGCCTCAATGTGACCAAAATTGCTAATTTTTACAGACTTTTTCTTCTACTCAAAAGCTTCTATTTCGACCATTTTCAGGCATTAAAATGACTCTTAACACACTTATTTTAGTTCCAAAAGTGATAATTCACATGCAATAGTCATTTACAGTCAAAAAATTGAACATTAAAAAATTACCATTTCTGACCATTTTGAGAAAGATCGACAGGACACGGGTCATCATTTTTCATCAGAAAATTGATTTTTTGGACTGTAGAAAAAGAGATTCAAAATATCATTTGGATTGTGCCTCATGTTGAATAACTACTTTTTAAAGCCTCAATGTGACCAAAATTGCTAATTTTTACAGACTTTTTCTTCTACTCAGAAGCTTCTATTTCGACCATTTTCAGGCATTACAATGACTCTTAACACACTTATTTTAGTTCCAAACGTGATAATTCACATGCAGTAGTCATTTACAGTCACTAAATTAAACATTAAAAACTTACCATTTCTGACCATCTGGAGAAAGTTCGACAGGTCACAGGTCATCGTTTTTCATCAGAAAATTGATTTTTTGGACTGTAAAAAAAAAGATTCAAAATGTCATTTGGGTTGTGCCTCATGTTGAATAACTACTTTTAAAAGCCTCATTGTGACCAAAATTGCCATTTTTACAGACTTTTTCTCCCACTCTGAAGCTTCTATTTCGACCAATTTCAGGAATTAAAATGACTCTAAAAACACTTATTTTAGTTCCAAAAGTGATAATTCACATGCAATAGTCATTTACAGTCAAAACATTAAGCATTAAAAACTTACCATTTCTGACCATCTGGAGAAAGTTTGACAGGTCACGGGTCATCGTTTTTCATCAGAAAATTGATTTTTTGGACCCGTAGAAAAATAGATTCATAATGTCATTTGGATTGTGCCTCATGTTGAATAACTACTTATTGAAGCCTCAATGTGACCAAAATTGCCATTTTTATAGACTTTTTCTCCTACTCAGAAGCTTCTATTTCGCCCAATTCCAGGCATTAAAATGACTCTAAACGCACTTATTTTAGTTCCAAAAGTGATAATTCACATGCAATAGTCATTTACAGTCAATAAATTAAACATTAAAAACTTACCATTTCTGACCATCTGGAGAAAGTTCAACAGGTCACGGGTCATCATTTTTCATCAGAAAATTGTTTTTTTTGGACTGTAGAAAAAGAGATTCAAAATATCATTTGGATTGTGCCTCATGTTGAATAACTACTTTTTAAAGCCTCAATGTGACCAAAATTGCTAATTTTTACAGACTTTTTCTTCTACTCATAAGCTTCTATTTCGACCATTTTCAGGCATTAAAATGACTCTTAACACACTTATTTTAGTTCCAAAAGTGATAATTCACATGCAATAGTCATTTACAGTCAAAAAATTGAACATTAAAAAATTACCATTTCTGACCATTTTAAGAAAGATCGACAGGACACGGGTCATCATTTTTCATCAGAAAATTGATTTTTTGGACTGTAGAAAAAGAGATTCAAAATATCATTTGGATTGTGCCTCATGTTGAATAACTACTTTTTAAAGCCTCAATGTGACCAAAATTGCTAATTTTTACAGATTTTTTCTTCTACTCAGAAGCTTCTATTTCGACCATTTTCAGGCATTACAATGACTCTTAACACACTTATTTTAGTTCCAAAAGTGATAATTCACATGCAGTAGTCATTTACAGTCAATAAATTAAACATTAAAAACTTACAATTTCTGACCATCTGGAGAAAGTTCGACAGGTCACAGGTCATCGTTTTTCATCAGAAAATTGATTTTTTGGACTGTAAAAAAAAAGATTCAAAATGTCATTTGGGTTGTGCCTCATGTTGAATAACTACTTTTAAAAGCCTCAATGTGACCAAAATTGCCATTTTTACAGACTTTTTCTCCGACTCAGAAGCTTCTATTTCGACCGATTACAGGCATTAAAATGACTCTAAACACACTTATTTTAGTTCCAAAAGTGATAATTCACATGCAATAGTCATTACAGTCAAAAAATTAAACTTTAAAAAATTACCATTTCTGACCATCTGGAGAAAGTTCAACAGGTCACGGGTCATCGTTTTTCATCAGAAAATTGATTTTTTGGACTGTAGAAAAATGGATTCAAAATGTCATTTGGATTGTGCCTCATGCTGAATAACTAAATTTTCAAGCCTCATTGTGACCAAAATTGCCATTTTTACAGACTTTTTCTCCCACTCAGAAGCTTCTATTTCGACCAATTTCAGGTATTAAAATGACTCTAAAAACACTTATTCTAGTTCCAAAAGTGATAATTTACATGCAATAGTAATTTACAGTCAAAACATTAAGCATTAAAAACTTACCATTTCTGACCATCTGGAGAAAGTTTGACAGGTCACGGGTCATCGTTTTTCATCAGAAAATTGATTTTTTGGACCCGTAGAAAAATAGATTCATAATGTCATTTGGATTGTGCCTCATGTTGAATAACTACTTATTGAAGCCTCAATGTGACCAAAATTGCCATTTTTATAGACTTTTTCTCCTACTCAGAAGCTTCTATTTCGACCAATTTCAGGCATTAAAATGACTCTAAACGCACTTATTTTAGTTCCAAAAGTGATAATTCACATGCAATAGTCATTTACAGTCAATAAATTAAACATTAAAAACTTACAATTTCTGACCATCTGGAGAAAGTTCAACAGGTCACGGGTCATCGTTTTTCATCAGAAAATTGATTTTTTGGCCTGTAGAAAAAATGATTCAAAATGTCATTTGGATTGTGCCTCATGTTGAATACTTACATTTTAAAGCATCAATGTGACCAAAAATGCAATTTTTACATACTTTTTCTCCTACTCAAAGCTTCTATTTCGACCAATTTTAGGAATCTAAATGACCTAAACACACGTATTTTAGTTCCAAAAGTGATAATTCACATGCAATAGTCATTTACAGTCAAAAAACTAAACATCAAAAATTACCATTTCTGACCATTTTGAGAAAGTTCGACAGGTCACGGTTCATCGTTTTTCATCAGAAAATTGATTTTTTGGACTGTAGAAAAATTGATTGAAAATGTCATTTGGATTGTGCCTCATTCTGAATAACTACTTTATAAAGCCTCAATGTGTGCAAAATTGCCATTTTTACAGACATTTTTCTCCTACTCAGAAGCTTCTATTTCGACCCATTTCAGGCAT
Source organism: Triturus cristatus (assembly GCF_964204655.1). Taxonomy (NCBI): domain Eukaryota; kingdom Metazoa; phylum Chordata; class Amphibia; order Caudata; family Salamandridae; genus Triturus; species Triturus cristatus. The sequence goes on from NC_140587.1 coordinate 860,215,319, forward strand.
TAAAATGACTCTAAACACACTTATTTTAGTTCCAAAAGTGATAATTCACATGCAATAGTCATTGACTTTACAAAAAATAAACATTAAAAAATTACCATTTATGACCATTTTGAGAAAGTTCGACAGGTCACGGGTCATCATTTTTCATCAGAAAATTTATTTTTTGGACTGTAGAAAAAGAGATTCAAAATATCATTTGGATTGTGCCTCATGTTGAATAACTACTTTTTAAAGCCTCAATGTGACCAAAATTGCTAATTTTTACAGACTTTTTCTTCTACTCAAAAGCTTCTATTTCGACCATTTTCAGGCATTAAAATGACTCTTAACACACTTATTTTAGTTCCAAAAGTGATAATTCACATGCAATAGTCATTTACAGTCAAAAAATTGAACATTAAAAAATTACCATTTCTGACCATTTTGAGAAAGATCGACAGGACACGGGTCATCATTTTTCATCAGAAAATTGATTTTTTGGACTGTAGAAAAAGAGATTCAAAATATCATTTGGATTGTGCCTCATGTTGAATAACTACTTTTTAAAGCCTCAATGTGACCAAAATTGCTAATTTTTACAGACTTTTTCTTCTACTCAGAAGCTTCTATTTCGACCATTTTCAGGCATTACAATGACTCTTAACACACTTATTTTAGTTCCAAACGTGATAATTCACATGCAGTAGTCATTTACAGTCACTAAATTAAACATTAAAAACTTACCATTTCTGACCATCTGGAGAAAGTTCGACAGGTCACAGGTCATCGTTTTTCATCAGAAAATTGATTTTTTGGACTGTAAAAAAAAGATTCAAAATGTCATTTGGGTTGTGCCTCATGTTGAATAACTACTTTTAAAAGCCTCATTGTGACCAAAATTGCCATTTTTACAGACTTTTTCTCCCACTCTGAAGCTTCTATTTCGACCAATTTCAGGAATTAAAATGACTCTAAAAACACTTATTTTAGTTCCAAAAGTGATAATTCACATGCAATAGTCATTTACAGTCAAAACATTAAGCATTAAAAACTTACCATTTCTGACCATCTGGAGAAAGTTTGACAGGTCACGGGTCATCGTTTTTCATCAGAAAATTGATTTTTTGGACCCGTAGAAAAATAGATTCATAATGTCATTTGGATTGTGCCTCATGTTGAATAACTACTTATTGAAGCCTCAATGTGACCAAAATTGCCATTTTTATAGACTTTTTCTCCTACTCAGAAGCTTCTATTTCGCCCAATTCCAGGCATTAAAATGACTCTAAACGCACTTATTTTAGTTCCAAAAGTGATAATTCACATGCAATAGTCATTTACAGTCAATAAATTAAACATTAAAAACTTACCATTTCTGACCATCTGGAGAAAGTTCAACAGGTCACGGGTCATCATTTTTCATCAGAAAATTGTTTTTTTTGGACTGTAGAAAAAGAGATTCAAAATATCATTTGGATTGTGCCTCATGTTGAATAACTACTTTTTAAAGCCTCAATGTGACCAAAATTGCTAATTTTTACAGACTTTTTCTTCTACTCATAAGCTTCTATTTCGACCATTTTCAGGCATTAAAATGACTCTTAACACACTTATTTTAGTTCCAAAAGTGATAATTCACATGCAATAGTCATTTACAGTCAAAAAATTGAACATTAAAAAATTACCATTTCTGACCATTTTAAGAAAGATCGACAGGACACGGGTCATCATTTTTCATCAGAAAATTGATTTTTTGGACTGTAGAAAAAGAGATTCAAAATATCATTTGGATTGTGCCTCATGTTGAATAACTACTTTTTAAAGCCTCAATGTGACCAAAATTGCTAATTTTTACAGATTTTTTCTTCTACTCAGAAGCTTCTATTTCGACCATTTTCAGGCATTACAATGACTCTTAACACACTTATTTTAGTTCCAAAAGTGATAATTCACATGCAGTAGTCATTTACAGTCAATAAATTAAACATTAAAAACTTACAATTTCTGACCATCTGGAGAAAGTTCGACAGGTCACAGGTCATCGTTTTTCATCAGAAAATTGATTTTTTGGACTGTAAAAAAAAAGATTCAAAATGTCATTTGGGTTGTGCCTCATGTTGAATAACTACTTTTAAAAGCCTCAATGTGACCAAAATTGCCATTTTTACAGACTTTTTCTCCGACTCAGAAGCTTCTATTTCGACCGATTACAGGCATTAAAATGACTCTAAACACACTTATTTTAGTTCCAAAAGTGATAATTCACATGCAATAGTCATTACAGTCAAAAAATTAAACTTTAAAAAATTACCATTTCTGACCATCTGGAGAAAGTTCAACAGGTCACGGGTCATCGTTTTTCATCAGAAAATTGATTTTTTGGACTGTAGAAAAATGGATTCAAAATGTCATTTGGATTGTGCCTCATGCTGAATAACTAAATTTTCAAGCCTCATTGTGACCAAAATTGCCATTTTTACAGACTTTTTCTCCCACTCAGAAGCTTCTATTTCGACCAATTTCAGGTATTAAAATGACTCTAAAAACACTTATTCTAGTTCCAAAAGTGATAATTTACATGCAATAGTAATTTACAGTCAAAACATTAAGCATTAAAAACTTACCATTTCTGACCATCTGGAGAAAGTTTGACAGGTCACGGGTCATCGTTTTTCATCAGAAAATTGATTTTTTGGACCCGTAGAAAAATAGATTCATAATGTCATTTGGATTGTGCCTCATGTTGAATAACTACTTATTGAAGCCTCAATGTGACCAAAATTGCCATTTTTATAGACTTTTTCTCCTACTCAGAAGCTTCTATTTCGACCAATTTCAGGCATTAAAATGACTCTAAACGCACTTATTTTAGTTCCAAAAGTGATAATTCACATGCAATAGTCATTTACAGTCAATAAATTAAACATTAAAAACTTACAATTTCTGACCATCTGGAGAAAGTTCAACAGGTCACGGGTCATCGTTTTTCATCAGAAAATTGATTTTTTGGCCTGTAGAAAAAATGATTCAAAATGTCATTTGGATTGTGCCTCATGTTGAATACTTACATTTTAAAGCATCAATGTGACCAAAAATGCCATTTTTACAGACTTTTTCTCCTACTCAAAGCTTCTATTTCGACCAATTTTAGGAATCTAAATGACCTAAACACACGTATTTTAGTTCCAAAAGTGATAATTCACATGCAATAGTCATTTACAGTCAAAAAACTAAACATCAAAAATTACCATTTCTGACCATTTTGAGAAAGTTCGACAGGTCACGGTTCATCGTTTTTCATCAGAAAATTGATTTTTTGGACTGTAGAAAAATTGATTGAAAATGTCATTTGGATTGTGCCTCATTCTGAATAACTACTTTATAAAGCCTCAATGTGTGCAAAATTGCCATTTTTACAGACATTTTTCTCCTACTCAGAAGCTTCTATTTCGACCCATTTCAGGCATTAAAATGACTCTAAACACACTTATTTTAGTTCCAAAAGTGATAATTCACATGCAATAGTCATTGACTTTACAAAAAATAAACATTAAAAAATTACCATTTATGACCATTTTGAGAAAGTTCGACAGGTCACGGGTCATCATTTTTCATCAGAAAATTGATTTTTTGGACTGTAGAAAAAGAGATTCAAAATATCATTTGGATTGTGCCTCATGTTGAATAACTACTTTTTAAAGCCTCAATGTGACCAAAATTGCTAATTTTTACAGACTTTTTCTTCTACTCAAAAGCTTCTATTTCGACCATTTTCAGGCATTAAAATGACTCTTAACACACTTATTTTAGTTCCAAAAGTGATAATTCACATGCAATAGTCATTTACAGTCAAAAAATTGAACATTAAAAAATTACCATTTCTGACCATTTTGAGAAAGATCGACAGGACACGGGTCATCATTTTTCATCAGAAAATTGATTTTTTGGACTGTAGAAAAAGAGATTCAAAATATCATTTGGATTGTGCCTCATGTTGAATAACTACTTTTTAAAGCCTCAATGTGACCAAAATTGCTAATTTTTACAGACTTTTTCTTCTACTCAGAAGCTTCTATTTCGACCATTTTCAGGCATTACAATGACTCTTAACACACTTATTTTAGTTCCAAACGTGATAATTCACATGCAGTAGTCATTTACAGTCACTAAATTAAACATTAAAAACTTACCATTTCTGACCATCTGGAGAAAGTTCGACAGGTCACAGGTCATCGTTTTTCATCAGAAAATTGATTTTTTGGACTGTAAAAAAAAAGATTTAAAATGTCATTTGGGTTGTGCCTCATGTTGAATAACTACTTTTAAAAGCCTCATTGTGACCAAAATTGCCATTTTTACAGACTTTTTCTCCCACTCAGAAGTTTCTATTTCGACCAATTTCAGGAATTAAAATGACTCTAAAAACACTTATTTTAGTTCCAAAAGTGATAATTCACATGCAATAGTCATTTACAGTCAAAACATTAAGCATTAAAAACTTACCATTTCTGACCATCTGGAGAAAGTTTGACAGGTCACGGGTCATCGTTTTTCATCAGAAAATTGATTTTTTGGACCCGTAGAAAAATAGATTCATAATGTCATTTGGATTGTGCCTCATGTTGAATAACTACTTATTGAAGCCTCAATGTGACCAAAATTGCCATTTTTATAGACTTTTTCTCCTACTCAGAAGCTTCTATTTCGCCCAATTCCAGGCATTAAAATGACTCTAAACGCACTTATTTTAGTTCCAAAAGTGATAATTCACATGCAATAGTCATTTACAGTCAATAAATTAAACATTAAAAACTTACCATTTCTGACCATCTGGAGAAAGTTCAACAGGTCACGGGTCATCATTTTTCATCAGAAAATTGTTTTTTTTGGACTGTAGAAAAAGAGATTCAAAATATCATTTGGATTGTGCCTCATGTTGAATAACTACTTTTTAAAGCCTCAATGTGACCAAAATTGCTAATTTTTACAGACTTTTTCTTCTACTCATAAGCTTCTATTTCGACCATTTTCAGGCATTAAAATGACTCTTAACACACTTATTTTAGTTCCAAAAGTGATAATTCACCTGCAATAGTCATTTACAGTCAAAAAATTGAACATTAAAAAATTACCATTTCTGACCATTTTAAGAAAGATCGACAGGACACGGGTCATCATTTTTCATCAGAAAATTGATTTTTTGGACTGTAGAAAAAGAGATTCAAAATATCATTTGGATTGTGCCTCATGTTGAATAACTACTTTTTAAAGCCTCAATGTGACCAAAATTGCTAATTTTTACAGACTTTTTCTTCTACTCAGAAGCTTCTATTTCGACCATTTTCAGGCATTACAATGACTCTTAACACACTTATTTTAGTTCCAAAAGTGATAATTCACATGCAGTAGTCATTTACAGTCAATAAATTAAACATTAAAAACTTACAATTTCTGACCATCTGGAGAAAGTTCGACAGGTCACAGGTTATCGTTTTTCATCAGAAAATTGATTTTTTGGACTGTAAAAAAAAAGATTCAAAATGTCATTTGGGTTGTGCCTCATGTTGAATAACTACTTTTAAAAGCCTCAATGTGACCAAAATTGCCATTTTTACAGACTTTTTCTCCGACTCAGAAGCTTCTATTTCGACCGATTACAGGCATTAAAATGACTCTAAACACACTTATTTTAGTTCCAAAAGTGATAATTCACATGCAATAGTCATTACAGTCAAAAAATTAAACTTTAAAAAATTACCATTTCTGACCATCTGGAGAAAGTTCAACAGGTCACGGGTCATCGTTTTTCATCAGAAAATTGATTTTTTGGACTGTAGAAAAATGGATTCAAAATGTCATTTGGATTGTGCCTCATGCTGAATAACTAAATTTTCAAGCCTCATTGTGACCAAAATTGCCATTTTTACCGACTTTTTCTCCCACTCAGAAGCTTCTATTTCGACCAATTTCAGGTATTAAAATGACTCTAAAAACACTTATTCTAGTTCCAAAAGTGATAATTTACATGCAATAGTAATTTACAGTCAAAACATTAAGCATTAAAAACTTACCATTTCTGACCATCTGGAGAAAGTTTGACAGGTCACGGGTCATCGTTTTTCATCAGAAAATTGTTTTTTGGACCCGTAGAAAAATAGATTCATAATGTCATTTGGATTGTGCCTCATGTTGAATAACTACTTATTGAAGCCTCAATGTGACCAAAATTGCCATTTTTATAGACTTTTTCTCCTACTCAGAAGCTTCTATTTCGACCAATTTCAGGCATTAAAATGACTCTAAACGCACTTATTTTAGTTCCAAAAGTGATAATTCACATGCAATAGTCATTTACAGTCAATAAATTAAACATTAAAAACTTACAATTTCTGACCATCTGGAGAAAGTTCAACAGGTCACGGGTCATCGTTTTTCATCAGAAAATTGATTTTTTGGCCTGTAGAAAAAATGATTCAAAATGTCATTTGGATTGTGCCTCATGTTGAATACCTACATTTTAAAGCATCAATGTGACCAAAAATGCCATTTTTACAGACTTTTTCTCCTACTCAAAGCTTCTATTTCGACCAATTTTAGGAATCTAAATGACCTAAACACACGTATTTTAGTTCCAAAAGTGATAATTCACATGCAATCGTCATTTACAGTCAAAAAACTAAACATCAAAAATTACCATTTCTGACCATTTTGAGAAAGTTCGACAGGTCACGGTTCATCGTTTTTCATCAGAAAATTGATTTTTTGGACTGTAGAAAAATTGATTGAAAATGTCATTTGGATTGTGCCTCATTCTGAATAACTACTTTATAAAGCCTCAATGTGTGCAAAATTGCCATTTTTACAGACATTTTTCTCCTACTCAGAAGCTTCTATTTCGACCCATTTCAGGCATTAAAATGACTCTAAACACACTTATTTTAGTTCCAAAAGTGATAATTCACATGCAATAGTCATTGACTTTACAAAAAATAAACATTAAAAAATTACCATTTATGACCATTTTGAGAAAGTTCGACAGGTCACGGGTCATCATTTTTCATCAGAAAATTTATTTTTTGGACTGTAGAAAAAGAGATTCAAAATATCATTTGGATTGTGCCTCATGTTGAATAACTACTTTTTAAAGCCTCAATGTGACCAAAATTGCTAATTTTTACAGACTTTTTCTTCTACTCAAAAGCTTCTATTTCGACCATTTTCAGGCATTAAAATGACTCTTAACACACTTATTTTAGTTCCAAAAGTGATAATTCACATGCAATAGTCATTTACAGTCAAAAAATTGAACATTAAAAAATTACCATTTCTGACCATTTTGAGAAAGATCGACAGGACACGGGTCATCATTTTTCATCAGAAAATTGATTTTTTGGACTGTAGAAAAAGAGATTCAAAATATCATTTGGATTGTGCCTCATGTTGAATAACTACTTTTTAAAGCCTCAATGTGACCAAAATTGCTAATTTTTACAGACTTTTTCTTCTACTCAGAAGCTTCTATTTCGACCATTTTCAGGCATTACAATGACTCTTAACACACTTATTTTAGTTCCAAACGTGATAATTCACATGCAGTAGTCATTTACAGTCACTAAATTAAACATTAAAAACTTACCATTTCTGACCATCTGGAGAAAGTTCGACAGGTCACAGGTCATCGTTTTTCATCAGAAAATTGATTTTTTGGACTGTAAAAAAAAAGATTCAAAATGTCATTTGGGTTGTGCCTCATGTTGAATAACTACTTTTAAAAGCCTCATTGTGACCAAAATTGCCATTTTTACAGACTTTTTCTCCCACTCAGAAGCTTCTATTTCGACCAATTTCAGGTATTAAAATGACTCTAAAAACACTTATTTTAGTTCCAAAAGTGATAATTCACATGCAATAGTCATTTACAGTCAAAACATTAAGCATTAAAAACTTACCATTTCTGACCATCTGGAGAAAGTTTGACAGGTCACGGGTCATCGTTTTTCATCAGAAAATTGATTTTTTGGACCCGTAGAAAAATAGATTCATAATGTCATTTGGATTGTGCCTCATGTTGAATAACTACTTATTGAAGCCTCAATGTGACCAAAATTGCCATTTTTATAGACTTTTTCTCCTACTCAGAAGCTTCTATTTTGCCCAATTTCAGGCATTAAAATGACTCTAAACGCACTTATTTTAGTTCCAAAAGTGATAATTCACATGCAATAGTCATTTACAGTCAATAAATTAAACATTAAAAACTTACCATTTCTGACCATCTGGAGAAAGTTCAACAGGTCACGGGTCATCGTTTTTCATCAGAAAATTGATTTTTTGGCCTGTAGAAAAAATGATTCAAAATGTCATTTGGATTGTGCCTCATGTTGAATAACTACAATTTAAAGCATCATTGTGACCAAAAATGCCATTTTTACAGACTTTTTCTCCTACTCAAAGCTTCTATTTCGACCAATTTTAGGAATCTAAATGACCTAAACACACGTATTTTAGTTCCAAAAGTGATAATTCACATGCAATAGTCATTTACAGTCAAAACATTAAACATTAAAAACTTACCATTTCTGACCATCTGGAGAAAGTTTGACAGGTCACGGGTCATCGTTTTTCATCAGAAAATTGATTTTTTGGACCCGTAGAAAAATAGATTCATAATGTCATTTGGATTGTGCCTCATTCTGAATAACTACTTTTTAAAGCCTCAATGTGTGCAAAATTGCCATATTTACAGACATTTTTCTCCTACTCAGAAGCTTCTATTTCGACCCATTTCAGGCATTAAAATGACTCTAAACACACTTATTTTAGTTCCAAAAGTGATAATTCACATGCAATAGTCATTTACAGTCAAAACATTAAACATTAAAAACTTACCATTTCTGACCATCTGGAGAAAGTTTGACAGGTCACGGGTCATCGTTTTTCATCAGAAAATTGATTTTTGGACCCGTAGAAAAATAGATTCATAATGTCATTTGGATTGTGCCTCATGTTGAATAACTACTTTTTAAAGCCTCAATGTGACCAAAATTGCCATTTTTATAGACTTTTTCTCCTACTCAAAGCTTCTATTTTGACCAATTTTAGGAATCTAAATCACCTAAACACACGTATTTTAGTTCCAAAAGTGATAATTCTTATGCAATAGTCATTTACAGTCAAAAAATTTAACATAAAAAATTACCATTTCTGACCATTTTGAGAAAGTTGGACAGGTCACGGTTCATCGTTTTTCATCAGAAAATTGATTTTTTTGGACTGTAGAAAAATTGATTGAAAATGTCATTTGGATTGTGCCTCATTCTGAATAACTACTTTTTAAAGCCTCAATGTGTGCAAAATTGCCATTTTTACAGACATTTTTCTCCTACTCAGAAGCTTCTATTCCAACCAATTTCAGGCATTAAAATGACTCTAAACACACTTATTTAGTTCCAAAAGTGATAATTCACATGCAATAGTCATTACAGTCACAAAATTAAACATTAAAAAATTACCATTTCTGACCATCTGGAGAAAGTTCAACAGGTCACGGGTCATCGTTTTTCATCAGAAGATTGATTTTTTGGACTGTAGAAAAAATGATTCAAAATGTCATTTGGATTGTGCCTCATGTTGAATAACTACATTTTAAAGCATCATTGTGACCAAAAATGCCATTTTTACAGACTTTTTCTCCTACTCAAAGCTTCTATTTCGACCAATTTTAGGAATCTAAATGACCTAAACACACGTATTTTAGTTCCAAAAGTGATAATTCACTTGAAAAAGTAATTTACAGTAAACAAATGAAACATGAAAAAATAAGCATTTCTGACCATTTTGTGAAAGTTCGACCACGGGTCATCGTTTTTCATCACAAAATTGAGTTTTTTGGACTGTAGAAAAAAAGATTCAAAATTTCATTTGGATTGTGCCTCATGTTGAATAACTACTTTTTAAAGCCTCAATGTCACCAAAATTGCCATTTTTACAGACTTTTTCTCCTACTCAAAAGCTTCTATTTCGACCAATTTTAGGCATTCAAATGACCTAAGCACACGTATTTTAGTTCCAAAAGTGATAATTCACATGCAATAGTCATTTACTTTACAAAAAATAAACATTAAAAAATTACCATTTATGACCATTTTGAGAAAGATCGACAGGTCACGGGTCATCGTTTTTCATCAGAAAATTGATTTTTTGTACTTTAGAAAAAAAGATTCAAAATGTCATTTGGATTGTGCCTCATGTTGAATAACTACTTTTTAAAGCCTCAATGTGACCAAAATTGCAATTTTTACAGACTTTTTCTCCTACTCAGAAGCTTCTATTTCGACCATTTTCAGGCATTAAAATGACTCTAAACACACTTATTTTAGTTCCAAAAGTGATACTTCACATGCAATAGTCATTTACTTTAAAAAAAAAAAGATTTAAAAATTACCATTTCTGACCATTTTGAGAAAGTTCGACAGGTCACGGGTCATCGTATTTTCACAGAAAATTGATTTTTTAGACTGTAGAAAAAAGATTCAAAATGTCATTTGGATTGTGCCTCATTTTGAATAACTACTTTTGAAAGCCTCAATGTGACCAAAATTGCCATTTTTACAGACATTTCTCCTTCTCAGAAGCTTCTATTTCGACCATTTTCAGGCATTAAAATGACTCTAAACACACTTATTTTAGTTCCAAAAGTGATAATTCACATGCAATAGTCATTTACAGTCAAAAAATAAACATTAAAAAATTACCATTTCTGACCATCTGGAGAAAGTTCAACAGGTCACGGTTCATCGTTTTTCATCAGAAAATTGATTTTTTGGACTGTAGAAAAATGGATTCAAAATGTCATTTGGATTGTGCCTCATGCTGAATAACTAAATTTTCAAGCCTCATTGTGACCAAAATTGCCATTTTTACAGACTTTTTCTCCCACTCAGAAGCTTCTATTTTGATCAATTTCAGGTATTAAAATGACTCTAAAAACACTTATTTTAGTTCCAAAAGTGATAATTCACATGCAATAGTCATTTACAGTCAAAACATTAAGCATTAAAAACTTACCATTTCTGACCATCTGGAGAAAGTTTGACAGGTCACGGGTCATCGTTTTTCATCAGAAAATTGATTTTTTTGGACCCGTAAAAAAATAGATTCATAATGTCATTTGGATTGTGCCTCATGTTGAATAACTACTTATTGAAGCCTCAATGTGACCAAAATTGCCATTTTTATAGACTTTTTCTCCTACTCAAAGCTTCTATTTCGACCAATTTTAGGAATCTAAATGACCTAAACACACGTATTTTAGTTCCAAAAGTGATAACTCACATGCAATAGTCATTTACAGTCAAAAAATTAAACATAAAAAATTACCATTTCTGACCATTTTGAGAAAGTTCGACAGGTCACGGTTCATCTTTTTTCATCAGAAAATTGATTTTTTGGACTGTAGAAAAATTGATTGAAAATGTCATTTGGATTGTGCCTCATTTTGAATAACTACTTTTTAAAGCCTCAATGTGACCAAAATTGCCAGTTTTACATACTTTTTCTCCTACTCAGAAGCTTTTATTTCGACCAATTTCAGGCATTAAAATGTCTCTAAACACAATTATTTTAGTTCCAAAAGTGATAATCCACATGCAATAGTCATTACAGTCAAAAAATTAAACAGTAAAAAGTTACCATTTCTGACCATCTGGAGAAAGTTCAACAGGTCACGGTTCATCCTTTTTCATCAGAAAATTGATTTTTTTGGACTGTAGAAAAAGAGATTCAAAATGTCATTTGGATTGTGCCTCATGTTGAATAACTACTTTTTAAAGCCTCAATGTGACCAAAATCGCAATTTTTACAGACTTTTTCTCTTACTCAGAAGCTTCTATTTCGACCATTTTTAGGCATTAAAATGACTCTTAACACACTTATTTTAGTTCCAAAAGTGATAATTCACATGCAATTGTAATTTACAGTCAAAACATTAAACATTAAAAAATAACCATTTCTGACCATTTTGAGAAAGTTCGACAGGTCACGGGTCATCATTTTTCATCAGAAAATTGATTTTTTGGACTGTAGAAAAAGAGATTCAAAATATCATTTGGATTGTGCCTCATGTTGAATAACTACTTTTTAAAGCCACAATGTGACCAAAATTGCTAATTTTTACAGACTTTTTCTTCTATTCAAAAGCTTCTATTTCGACCATTTTCAGGCATTAAAATGACTCTTAACACTCTTATTTTAGTTCCAAAAGTGATAATTCACATGCAATAGTCATTTACAGTCAAAAAATTGAACATTAAAAAATTACCATTTCTGACCATTTTGAGAAAGATCGACAGGACACGGGTCATCATTTTTCATCAGAAAATTGATTTTTTGGACTGTAAAAAAAAAGATTCAAAATGTCATTTGGGTTGTGCCTCATGTTGTATAACTACTTTTAAAAGCCTCAATGTGACCAAAATTGCCATTTTTACAGACTTTTTCTCCGACTCAGAAGCTTCTATTTCGACCGATTACAGGCATTAAAATGACTCTAAACTAGGGGTGGGCGGAATTTGCGGAATTAACCTTCGCAAATTATCGCGAGAATGTTTAAAATTATCGCAAACAAGCAGAAATATCGCGAAGATGCGGAAGTTTTTTTCCGGCATGTTCGCGCGATTTTCTGCATGGTTGCGGGTCGCCAACTTACCCATGTGGCTGCTTGCGGGCGCGGCCATCTTGTTTTGAGTTGTTCTCGCGGTGCATGATCGCGAGAAGAAAGACGTGATCGCGCGACGCATGACGTCACTGCGGGCGCGAACTGTCGCGAGACAGCGCAAATGGCTAAAAACAATACAACATCTCATGGAGAACGCGACCGGATCAAGAAAACTTGTCGGCGAACGCAGGGATTCAGGTAAGGCGATCGCGCGCGCGCGAGAATGTATCATTTTACAGCGCGAGCAAGAAACAAATTATCGCCAAGCTGCGGAAACCGGAATTTTTGACATTTTCGCGCTCTCCGCGGAACGCAAAAATGTCAAATTATCGCAATTTCCGCGAACGGAACGAAATTTTTGCCCAGGCCTACTCTAAACACACTTATTTTAGTTCCAAAAGTGATAATTCACATGCAATAGTCATTACAGTCAAAAAATTAAACATTAAAAAGTTACCATTTCTGACCATCTGGAGAAAGTTCAACAGGTCACGGTTCATCGTTTTTCATCAGAAAATTGATTTTTTGGACTGTAGAAAAATGGATTCAAAATGTCATTTGGATTGTGCCTCATGCTGAATAACTAAATTTTCAAGCCTCATTGTGACCAAAATTGCCATTTTTACAGACTTTTTCTCCCACTCAGAAGCTTCTATTTTGATCAATTTCAGGTATTAAAATGACTCTAAAAACACTTATTTTAGTTCCAAAAGTGATAATTCACATGCAATAGTCATTTACAGTCAAAACATTAAGCATTAAAAACTTACCATTTCTGACCATCTGGAGAAAGTTTGACAGGTCACGGGTCATCGTTTTTCATCAGAAAATTGATTTTTTTGACCCGTAGAAAAATAGATTCATAATGTCATTTGGATTGTGCCTCATGTTGAATAACTACTTATTGAAGCCTCAATGTGACCAAAATTGCCATTTTTATAGACTTTTTCTCCTACTCAGAAGCTTCTATTTCGACCAATTTCAGGCATTAAAATGACTCTAAACGCACTTATTTTAGTTCCAAAAGTGATAATTCACATGCAATAGTCATTTACAGTCAATAAATTAAACATTAAAAACTTACCATTTCTGACCATCTGGAGAAAGTTCAACAGGTCACGGGTCATCGTTTTTCATCAGAAAATTGATTTTTTGGCCTGTAGAAAAAATGATTCAAAATGTCATTTGGATTGTGCCTCATGTTGAATAACTACATTTTAAAGCATCAATGTGACCAAAAATGCCATTTTTACAGACTTTTTCTCCTACTCAAAGCTTCTATTTCGACCAATTTTAGGAATCTAAATGACCTAAACACACGTATTTTAGTTCCAAAAGTGATAATTCACATGCAATAGTCATTTACTTTACAAAAAATAAACATTAAAAAATTACCATTTATGACCATTTTGAGAAAGATCGACAGGTCACGGGTCATCGTTTTTCATCAGAAAATTGATTTTTTGGACTGTAGAAAAAAACATTCAAAATGTCATTTGGATTCTGCCTCATGTTGAATAACTACTTTTTAAAGCCTCAATGTGACCAAAATTGCAATTTTTACAGACTTTTTCACCTACTCACCAGCTTCTATTTCGACCATTTTCTGGCATTAAAATGACTCTAAACACACTTATTTTAGTTCCAAAAGTGATAATTCACATGCAATAGTCATTTCCTTAAAAAAAAAAAGATTAAAAAATTACCATTTCTGGCCATTTTGAGAAAGTTCGACAGGTCACGGGTCATCGTTTGTCATCAGAAAATTGATTTTTTGGACTGTAGAAAAAGAGATTCAAAATGTCATTTGGATTGTGCCTCATGTTGAATAACTACTTTTTAAAGCCTCAATGTGACCAAAATTGCAATTTTTACAGACTTTTTCTCCTACTCAGAAGCTTCTATTTCGACCATTTTTAGGCATTAAAATGACTCTTAACACACTTATTTTAGTTCCAAAAGTGATAATTCACATGCAATAGTAATTTACAGTCAAAAAATGTAACATTAAAAAACTTAAAAATTTCTGACCATCTGGAGAAAGTTCAACAGGTCGTTTTTCATCAGAAAATTTATTTTTTTGACTGTAAAAAAAAAGATTCAAAATGTCATTTGGATTGTGCCTCATGTTGAATAACTACTTTTAAAAGCCTCAATGTGAACAAAAATTGCTATTTTTACAGACTGTTACTCCTACTCAGAAGCTTCTATTTCGACCAATTTCAGGCATTAAAATGACTCTAAACACACTTATTTTAGTTCCAAAAGTGATAATTCACATTCTATAGTCATTTACTTAAAAAAAAAATAAACATTAAAAATCTTACCATTTCTGACCATTTTGAGAAAGTTCGACAGGTCACGGGTTATCGTTTTTCATCAGAAAATTGATTTTTTTGGACTGTAGAAAAATTGATTCAAAATGTCATTTGGATTGTGCCTCATGCTGAATAACTAAATTTTCAAGCCTCATTGTGACCAAAATTGCCATTTTTACTGACTTTTTCTCCCACTCAGAAGCTTCTATTTCGACCAATTTCAGGCATTAAAATGTCTCTAAACACAATTATTTTAGTTCCAAAAGTGATAATTCACATGCAATAGTCATTACAGTCAAAAAATTAAACAGTAAAAAATTACCATTTCTGACCATCTGGAGAAAGTTCAACAGGTCACGGTTCATCCTTTTTCATCAGAAAATTGATTTTTTTGGACTGTAGAAAAAGAGATTCAAAATGTCATTTGGATTGTGCCTCATGTTGAATAACTACTTTTTAAAGCCTCAATGTGACCAAAATTGCAATTTTTACAGACTTTTTCTCTTACTCAGAAGCTTCTATTTCGACCATTTTTAGGCATTAAAATTAAGCCTGGGCGTTGAACTACGCTCCGTTCGCAGAGCTTGCGAAGGTTTGGTAACTTCGGGCTTCGCCCAGAGCGCGAAGTTGCAGATTGCTACACAATCTAGCGCGTAGCGTAGTAAATTTGCTTCCTCGCGCGCTCAATATTCATTCTCGCGCGTGCGGTAATGTCTTACCTTGATTCTGCGATCGCCAACTTGCTTTTCTGTCTGTTTGCGAGCGCCACGAGATTTGTACTATGGCTGACCAAGCCCGCGAGAGTGTGCGTCCCCGAACACGTCATTGGTGCGCGCGAACTGACTTCCGGCGGCTGTTTTGGTAAGATCGCGATCCCGAACATGGAAAAACTGCAATCTGGCAAAGAATATCTCGCGAGCTTCATAAAACCTTCTCTAAAATGATCATTTTGCTCAGAAAACTCCTCAGATTGTGATCTTGCTGTAGTCTTTGTGTAAGAAAGAGTCCTTTAATTTTTTTAACACTTTTTTTCAAGAGGAAGGAAGTGCCCCTGACACTACAACTTCCTGTTCCTGTCCAGCAGGCTCCTCCCACGTGCTTTGTGCATGTGTTGTTCACTTTCATTTGGATTTGGAGCTGGAAGGATCACTTTTTGTGTCTGTCTGCTGCATCATACCATTTTTTTGGATTTATTTGAGGAATTTTTGATTTGAGATTTAATTTACGACAAGTAAGTTGGAGAATTGGTGTGTTTGTTTCATTGGGGCTTGTTTGTACCTACATTTTTCTGGGATTTTTATTGTTTTTAAAAATTATTGTTGTGGTGGGTGGCCTGTACTACTTTCAATATGGGCCTAGTTGTTTTTCTCTGCAATTTCAGCCAGTAGGGTACCCATGGGTCCATGTTTTGTGGTGTCTGTAGAATTTCTACATCATGTAGGGCATGGATGGCATAGGATTGAAATGCTAAACGTGGCTGTGGTGTATTTCACTGTTGGTGTGTGTGTGTGATTTACCTTTGTTGGATGTGTGTGCTTGTGGCCTAGTAGTCTTCCACTAGGCCCAGAGGTAGTCAGCCTCCAAGCTGTGGTGCGTGATTTTACATGTACAGTTGGTGTTGTCTGGTGATTTTCCTTTACTCCATGGATGGCTTTGGATTTTGTTGCAAAAGGTGTGTTTGGGGTGCAATAGCATTTTTTGGGTGTGTGCTAAACAAATTGGGCTATTTTGGCCTGCATGTAAGGCAAGGGATTCAGCTCGCGAACTTTCGGTAACTCTGCACAGCGCGACAACGCGGACTTACAGTTTTCGTCATTTTTGCGCTCGCAATATGCGTGTTCGCGCACGCGAGAAAGCCTTTTTGTACAGTTCGCGATCCCGAACACGCAGCTTTTGCAATCTGGCAAACAATATCTCGCGAGCAACATAGACCCTTCTCGAAAACGCTTTTTTGTGCATTTCTGCACAAAAAACTCCTCAGGCTGTCATTGAGCTGTAGGTTTGGAGCAGGGAGAAGCTGTTATTGGTCTGGAAAACATTTTTATGAGAGGGATTAAGTTCCACAGACACTACAACTTCCTCTTCCTGTCCTTTCCAATCACTTTTTGTGTGTTATTGTGGTGGGGGGGCTGGGCATGTGTGTGGCGGCCATTTTAGGAAGGCATGCATTGTGCCTTTGCCATAGGCGTCCATTGACTGTCTCCCATTTCTTGTGGTTGTTGTGGGTGTGTGGCGGCCATTTTGTGAAGCCATCCAAGCAGTGTGCTTGCTTTTGCCATCCGGTTCCAAGCTTGTGGCCTAGTAGTCTTCCACTAGGCCCAGAGGTAGTCAGCCTCCAAGCTGTGGTGCGTGATTTTACATGTACAGTTGGTGTTGTCTGGTGATTTTCCTTTACTCCATGGATGGCTTTGGATTTTGTTGCAAAAGGTGTGTTTGGGGTGCAATAGCATTTTTTGGGTGTGTGCTAAACAAATTGGGCTATTTTGGCCTGCATGTAAGGCAAGGGATTCAGCTCGCGAACGGCCATTTTAGGAAGGCATGCATTGTGCCTTTGCCATAGGCGTCCATTGACTGTCTCCCATTTCTTGTGGTTGTTGTGGGTGTGTGGCGGCCATTTTGTGAAGCCATCCAAGCAGTGTGCTTGCTTTTGCCATCCGGTTCCAAGCTTGTGGCCTAGTAGTCTTCCACTAGGCCCAGAGGTAGTCAGCCTCCAAGCTGTGGTGCGTGATTTTACATGTACAGTTGGTGTTGTCCGGTGATTTTCCTTTACTCCATGGATGGCTTTGGATTTTGTTGCAAAAGGTGTGTTTGGGGTGCAATAGCATTTTTTGGGTGTGTGCTAAACAAATTGGGCTATTTTGGCCTGCATGTAAGGCAAGGGATTCAGCTCGCGAACTTTCGGTAACTCTGCACAGCGCGACAACGCGGACTTACAGTTTTCGTCATTTTTGCGCTCGCAATATGCGTGTTCGCGCACGCGAGAAAGCCTTTTTGTACAGTTCGCGATCCCGAACACGCAGCTTTTGCAATCTGGCAAACAATATCTCGCGAGCAACATAGACCCTTCTCGAAAACGCTTTTTTGTGCATTTCTGCACAAAAAACTCCTCAGGCTGTCATTGAGCTGTAGGTTTGGAGCAGGGAGAAGCTGTTATTGGTCTGGAAAACATTTTTATGAGAGGGATTAAGTTCCACAGACACTACAACTTCCTCTTCCTGTCCTTTCCAATCACTTTTTGTGTGTTATTGTGGTGGGGGGGCTGGGCATGTGTGTGGCGGCCATTTTAGGAAGGCATGCATTGTGCCTTTGCCATAGGCGTCCAAACTTGTGGCCTAGTCGTACAGTAGGCCCAGGGGTACAACTCAGCAATCATCACGGCGGGTTTTTTTCCCTTGCTATTCTTCTTCCTAAGTGTACACTACACAGTACAAATACAAAAGGATCCCTGGCCTTGTCAGTCTCTTAATGGCTGGCTATACTGTTGATGTTGTTCACTGACTGCATGAAATTTAATAATTGTGATGACCACCCACGAGACACTAATAAATTATATATTATATTATGGATCTTTTGACTGATGTTCTTCTGGCTTTTTGCTTTTAGGTGCACAAAAGACAGAGGTGTGTCATCATCATCCACTGTTGTGGTGCCAGACCGACGTCCTGCTGCTGTAGTGTACACAACGTGACGTGTCAGTGACCTGACCAGGCATCTCTGCAACTTGTGCAACTGAGTGCTGTTTTGACATCTGTTGAAGATGCCCCCAAAGAAAGCAGGTAGCAGGTCCTCCGGTACCAAGAAAGTTGCCATGGAGAAGAAGGAACAGAAGAAGAAGGAAGTGTCACTTAAGTCTGGTGTGCCTCCCAAAACCTTTTTTGGTTCACCAAAAATGAGGCCTGCAGCAGCGGTGTCGGGGGGGCAAGCTGGGGGCAGCACCTCCACATCAGTGGGCCCAACCCACCAACCCATGCCCAAGCAGATGAGTGTGGAAGAGGTAGCCAGCCTTATGGTAGAAAGCAGTGATGCTGAGCCTGAACTAAACTTATCGCTATCTCAAAGTAGTACACAATCCACGCAGGAGGGAACATCATCAACACAGCAGATAAGTGGTCAACAGCCGCAGCTACCGCCCGCAATAGTAGCTGTTCCTCCTGAAGTAGGGGCAGTTCAGGAAATTGAGCCTCATGCAGAGGAAGAAGAGGAAGCCACTCCTTTAGAAGTTGCATTGGCTTTTAAATCCCCAGCAAGGAAAAGGAGGGTTAGTACATCAAGTTCTTCACCAAGCCCCCCTTCTGATGATCTAGATGTCACTTGGAAGCCACAAACTGAGTCTGAGAGGGAAACACATCACAAGAGCAGGCATGGCAAAAGGAAGGTTCCAGAAAGCCTTACACTTATGGATGTTGATGTAGAAGAGCAGGTTGATGATGATGATGATGATGAGCCAGTCATCACAAACATCACTCCCGGGCCTGAGGAGATGGAGAGCAACATTTTTACATTATCCAAAATGGATGCGAGGGATGTAGCACGCATACCTCCAACACAGGTAACACCAACACGACCTCCAGCTTCCATATTTACATTAGCAAAGGGCCGGCAGCGTCCTACATCCAGAACAACAAGCACCACCTCAGCAGAAGTAGGTAGTGGTCCTGCACAGAGTCAAATTCAACACACACCCTCCAGTTCATCCGGCATTGGAAGTGGGAGTGGCACCTCCAGCAGGAGACAAAAGTTAAGCTCCCCAGTGTGGGACTACTTTACGGTTAGCCCAAAGGAGGAGAACATTGCTGTATGCTCCGTTTGTCATTCCTCTGTTAGCCGTGGAAAGCTTGGTACAAACTATGGTACCGGAGGCCAAATGACCCATCTGAAAAAACACCACGCAATCCAGTGGGAGGAGCACCTTAGGCTCATCAAAACTGGAACCATTGCTGTTGGGCATAAACGAGTAGAAAGTCCGCTCACGGTGGAACAGGAAAAAGAGGGAGACATTCTCTGTGCTAGTGGTAGACAAAGTAGCCCTGTCCCCAGCACTGCAGTGGTAACGCCCACATCCTCAGCCACATCTCATTGGCACAAGAGTAAGAGCCAGCCTGAGACACCAAGGAGTACTGCTGGGCCAAAAAGTGCGAAGTCGACCACAGGAAGGAATACCATGCAGCCTACCATTCTTAGCATGTTTAGTAGGCCGGAGGGGCAGTACGAACGCAATCACCCAATAGCACGTTTGTACAATGCTAAGCTGGCAAAAATGTTAGCACTGGACCTTCTCCCTTTTTCTTTTGTTGAAGGGGTGGGTTTTCTTGAGTTTGTGACCACCATCTGCCCAAAATGGAAAGTTCCCAGCCGCTACTATTTTGCAAGAGTTGCTGTTCCAGCACTACATCACGACGTGCTGGAATTGCTTGGAAAAGCATTAAAACAGAGTGCTGTTCAGAGTATACACCTGACAACAGACATGTGGACCAGTTGCCAAGCCACTGATTACATGTGCATCACTGCACACTGGGTCTCTTTTTCGGGTGTTAAAGATAAGATATCTGACGGCGTTGTTGACACCGCTGAGATTTTTAAAGACACTCGCAAACATGCAACTGTAGCCATGTTTGCAATGGAGAAATCTCATACTGCTGCTAACATTTTGGATGAGTTTAACAGCAAGGTGTTTGAGTGGCTGCGACCAAGAGGTCTTACCATTGGTTTTGTTGCCACGGACAATGGCAGTAATGTAGTTCGGGCCATGAAAGATGGTGGGTATTTCAGGGTGCCATGTTTGGCACACTGCATTAACATTGTTGTGCAAGACTTTCTGAAAAATGAAAGCAAAGTCAGAAGCTTACTGACCACCTGCAGAAGAATATGCACACATTTCAACCATTCTTTTAAAGCCCGGAAGGAGCTGAGGGTGATTCAACGTGAGCATAAAATGCCAGTCAAAGCACTCATCCAAGAGGTGCCAACACGTTGGAACTCAACGTATTACATGCTTGAGCGTCTGTTTGAGCAGTACATACCACTTAATGCTTATGTCATGAAAAGGTCAGGGGATCCTACAGTGAAAGGCATGAGAGTTGAGATGGCCCAATGGGACCTTGTCAAAAGCCTGACAGAGATGCTACTTCCTTTTGAGGTCTTCACCCGTGAAGTGAGCCGGGAGGACTGTACTATGGGCCAAGCTATCCCATTGTTGTACATGCTAGAGCAACAGCTGAAGGAGGTGGCAGAAATGTACGCAGATGTGGATGACAAAGTAGACGCACATTCTTTGGCAGACACCTTATCCGCTCGCTTATCTCACAATACAAGGATTCAAAATAACATTCTGTCAGATCCACATTACATTACTGCCTCAATTTTGGATCCACGTTACAAATTATTGCTGCGCAGTAATGAAGTCATTCCTTTTTCAGAAGTGAATGTTGCCCAGTACAAAACTTTGATAGCTGAGGAAGCCACTGAGTTTGAAAACGAAAGGATCTTCATTAAAGGCCCGCCCCTCCAGGGCAGAAAAAGTACTGCAGGGCACCCAGAACGAAGTTCTACTTCAGAAGCCAAGAGCAGTGCGTTTGCCTCCCAGCAGTCAACACTGCCAGCAGCAATAACATCAACAGCACCAACAGGATCATCAGGCACATGTACAAAAACGGCAGGTGATTGGTTTCTACGGAAAGGGTATTGCACATCAATGACTGATGCAAAGGCAAAAGAGGCCCAGGAAATCGGAGCACCCCTGAACATTGAGCGGATGGTTCAGGCCTATCTAGATGACACAACAGAGGTCTACATGGAGCAAAGCCCATTGGTGTATTGGTATGGGAAAAGAAGCCAATGGCCAGTGCTCAGCAGGCTGGCGATAAAGTATGTGGCTTGCCCTGTTGCAAGTGTCTCTTCAGAGCGTGTTTTCAGTGCTGCTGGTGCCATTGTTACTGTCAAAAGGACCAGTCTCTCGCCCAAAAGTGTTGAGAGGTTAACCATGATCAAAATGAATCAACACTTTATACCACCAGAGTACAAAATACGTGAATCACAGGAGGAAGAGGAGAGTGACTTTGATGACATAAGTAGTGGATTGTTAGACGTACTGCTGTCCGAACCACCAGAGTTTGAGGACGAGCTCCTCTTCCCTGACAACTAGGCTTTCAAATTGTTCTCCCTTCCTTTATTTGTGTGTGACTGTGTGTATCTGTTTTTCTGGTTCAAAATCTACATTCACAACAAAGCCATCAACAGTTTCCTTTTTTTATTTCCCTATTGGAGTTGCACGTCTGTGCATAACTGTCCACTCCACTCCTCAGGGTCCTGCTCCATGTTCCTTACTCTCCCTAAGTACATTTCAAGCAAGTCAGACATTGGATGGAGATGGAGAATAGTACAATACATGTTGCCTCTAACAGTCCCTCCATAAGAAGTGAAACGTGACTCCACCTATATTCCATTTTGTTTCCAATCCGAAAGAAACTCATCACTGACTGGCAGAAGGCTAGGCAGGCATCAGATCAGACAGCCAAAGAGAACACCAAGACAGGTAATGAGTGATTATTGTGAATGATGGTGGCATGCATTGCATTGGATGCTGGCTGACTACGAAGAATTGTGCATGCCATGAAGTAGAACTATACTAGTTTATCGACAAAGTACAAGTGACTCAGGTGTGGTGACAGTTAATGTTTCCTTGTTGTTTAATAATGACCACATTGTACTCCTACCACTGCAGGTGCCGGCCAATATCCGTTGCAATTTGGTAATATGGAATATATTATAAACGTAATCAGTCACTACAGACTGAGTTGGTGTTGGAGAATACGTACCACACGGTCACCATCATTGAGGATGCTGAGCATACTATCTTTGCACACAGTCAGTTGGATTGGAGAAAATTTATGGAATAACAGGTAAAAAGTTTGAACAAGAACCACAGCAGACCTAGGCTAGATGTCCTTGTAGTGGTGTGGACTGGAGTAGAGTGTAGTGGTATGACGGACAGTGGCGCATTGATTTAGTCACTTCATTGGGAAAATTCTAGGTTGCTGCAGTGCATTTGACATTTCTCTGGCTCGGTCAAAATGTAAGTAAGGGGTAGGGTGCCTGGCCTGTGCCGCGGTTCTCCTGTTCTGTGGCTGTGCTGGCTCCTGAATCCTGTCCCGTTGTTGTTGTACCTTAATGCTTGCTGTAGAGTAGACACACTATGTAGCCTATCCAAGCTGCCTCAGTCTGAAAGTGTTCTCTCCAGAGTGTTGTCTTGCACTCCACTGTAATTGAGTTTATTGTTGTAAAGGCTGTAATTTTTCAATACCCCGTTTGTTTTTCCATCTACACTTACAGGCCGGCCTTTACCCTGTGCTACAGTGGGAGAAACGACTCACACGTACCTTACCAATACGCATCAGGCTTTTCATGGGCTGACATAAAAGGTAAAAAGTTTGAACAAGAACCACAGCAGACCTAGGCGAGATGTCCTTGTAGTGGTGTGGACTGGAGTAGAGTGTAGTGGTATGACGGACATTGGCGCATTGATTTAGTCACTTCATTGGGAAAATTCTAGGTTGCTGCAGTGCATTTGACATTTCTCTGGCTCGGTCAAAATGTAAGTAAGGGGTAGGGTGCCTGGCCTGTGCCGCGGTTCTCCTGTTCTGTGGCTGTGCTGGCTCCTGAATCCTGTCCGGTTGTTGTACCTTAATGCTTGCTGTAGAGTAGACACACTATGTAGCCTATCCAAGCTGCCTCAGTCTGAAAGTGTTCTCTCCAGAGTGTTGTCTTGCACTCCACTGTAATTGAGTTTATTGTTGTAAAGGCTGTAATTTTTCAATACCCCGTTTGTTTTTCCATCTACACTTACAGGCCGGCCGGCCCTTTACCCTGTGCTACAGTGGGAGAAACGACTCACACGTACCTTACCAATACGCATCAGGCAGGCAGTGATACCCAAGATTGATGTGCGGAGTGTCCATGGAAGGGAGGACCAAGAAGAATGACGAGAATGATGCAACTCCTCATTTGGACCAGGATAATACAGTAACTTTAGTATCATCATTCGTCTTTACATTTATTTGCTTGCTTTTTTCTCTTTAATCATTACGACTGTGTGTTGTGGTTTGTTTGTTAATTGATCCAACTTTTTTTTAGTTTCCTTAGCTAGCTTGAAAAATGAAAGTAAGCCCGGTAGAGCAGGTAATTGGGTTCGGTCTGAGCTCTGAGGGCGTCAGACAGGCAAGGCAAATTTCAATTTCGTCCCTGACTGTACTGTCTCATTGGGTCATAGTAGTTATAGTACAACTCATTATCTCATTAACCATCAAGTTATCATCCTCAGCATGCATGCATTTGCTTTCTCTCACTTCATACTTTGATTTCTTTGATAATGGATCATGGTCGTCTTACAAGATTGTGTTTTACTTTTGTTGTGTCCATGCATATTGTCTGTTTTTCTTTCTCAAACCTTTCCCAAAACCCCACTTCCCATCCAATCATCAATCCCTAACCCTCTTCCCCCGGGCTGTGTGATTTATATTGAGGTGTGATGTGATGACTATGTACACCAATTGATCACACGCTTGCTGGGGCAGATGTGGTGAAAGCAACACTAATTGAATTTCAACTAAGGCAGGGCAAGGATCTTCTTCTGCTTGACCACCCATGCTGTAGTTTACTTTGTGTTCTGTTCCACTCCTCCTCCCTGAGTCTCAGTCAAGTGACTTTCTCTTTCTTTTTTCAAACGCTATTGCCAGTGTCTACTACTACCACCACTATAATGGCATCTACTCCGTCAATTTGGGAAACCAACCATGCAGCCATCAGTGTGCCGAACTTCATCATCAATCACAGGTAAGATAAGTTTGGTGGGAGGTATGGACTAGGAGGAGAGACTGACAGTACTATGACAATTAAAAATAACTCAGTGAGGGGTACTGCATCTATCGGTTTGTGTGTTACAAAATCGGCAGATCTTTTAAATCAAACACTGGCTGTGGGCATGCAGCAGCACGGAAACAAAGTAAACAAGCATGTAACTTACATTGAATTCGGAAAACTGTAACCCACCACAAAAAACATTAACATCATATAAATAAATAGTAAGTATATTTTTAATATCCCCTAACAAAAATAAACTATCCCGCTCTGACCTAACCCACCCCCCTCCCTAATCCCAACGAAACGAAAGTCCAAAGTCCCAATGTCCGTTGAAATCCCCAACGCCCACAAACCCACCCACCAACAAAAGGAATTAAAAAAGGGGCAAACGACGAGGTCCTCTATTGTCGGCGGGCCTTAAGGTGTTTGTCCACAAGGATCTTGACCCGCTCCTCCATGTTCTCCTCCCAGCGGGCCATCCGGCGGAGCAGCTGGCGGCGAAATGCCCTAAAGTTGCTTCCAGAGTGGGGGGCAGCAGTGCTGGAAATCGAGGCGCGGCGGCGGGCAAATGCCGGACCACGGCGCCGTGAAAGTGGAGGCTGGGCCTGACTGGGGCCCGGGGCATTGGAGGAGGCTGCAGCTTCAGCCGCCTCCTCCTCCTCCTCCTCCTGAGCCACCAGCCGGCGATAATGCTCGCAGATGGCCTCCAGTTTCCTGCGCCGGGCCCTAGCGGCCAACTCCTTCCTTGATGGTTTATTGGAAGGAGTATCATCTATATCAAAAAAGAAAAAGAACATGTTGGAGCCAATACTCTTAGCAAAACAGGAACACTAAAATCATTCAACACATAGTGTCACAGTATCACTAGCAAGCACAGTTCATAACATTTGGGATTTGGTGCTGGGGTAAGTATCTCTAATCCTACTTCCTTGGACTCTAACATTTGTGACCGTTTCAGACATTATTTATAAATATAATCGTACTATGTATGTACTGCGGTACACCAGTCGTGCTGTTCTTATCTGTAGTTTAGCCCAATTACATAACCTTGTTGTAGGCGGCATGCCAGGTCCATCAGCTAAGCTTGCACCCAAGAGAAACAGATATGAGCCACATGATGATGCAGACTCACGTTACTTTTATTTACTACTACTGTCTGCAGGTGGGGAAGCTCATCTTTTTGTCTGACGCCTTACGGCCGTTGGCACTGGTCATACTCTGTTACATGAGGGCAAATGGCATGCACAATTTCACTTACACCCTACCATGGGTACTACAAAAAGGCTGATTATTTATTTATCGGATCCAACGATCATTGCTTATATTCATATTATAGATGCTGCTAGTGCTAATACGATATACGACATCAGGTCGGTAGCGGTCGGTGGTGGGAGTGCTGCCGGTCGGTGACGTGGGAAGGTGCAGGGTGGGGATAGTAAACGATGGATTAAGGACATTCACAGGTAATTAAAGAATACATAAAAAAAAAAACATTGCTGCACACAGTAGCACACACTGCATCGCATTCGGCGGTGCAGTGCGCACCTTGAAAATAGTTTTATTTATTTTTATGTTGATTACCTGTATTTGGCCGTAACAGTAATACACAGTTTACTCGCCAGTGCCACCCACCCGTCCCCTCCCCATGTCGCCGCCCGCCAACAATCCCACCACCAACCGCTACTGCAGAGGGTACTTTGCTTTCATTGCTTGTGTAACCAATATACATAAACATTAAACAACAGATAGGCCACCCTTTGCAGGCTGGCTGCCCCAATCGTAAATACATTAATAATAATAGGTAGGGAGTGGTCCCCAGAGTGGGAGGAAGGGGTTTCTGCTTGATAATATATGACGTGCTTGCAAACTACTGCAAGTGTACTGTATGCTCATAATACTACCTTGATTCCTCTAGGCTTTGCTACTGTCGCGCAGTTTCTGTTACATTTTCTTCAAAGTAAGAATCTCCAGTGACACTTTCCACCTATACTGTCTCTTGGTGATAGTACATCCAGGCATACATCCATTAAAGTAAACGTCGATCCTTTTGTATATATCTCTTAACAAACCTTAGTTGGTTTCACCAACAAACACTCATGCTTCTGCTCCTTCCTTCCTTGCCTTGGCTTTGAGTTTGAACCAAAAACACCGCTGATTCTTGCTATCTAGTACTATCCACCCATACTGTGTCGCCCACCCAGGCAGGCATTCTTTCACCTTCCACCCATCCTTCAACAACCCATGCATCTGATCTTATTACTATCAGACTCCTATACATGCTTCCAACAACATATCCTTCTCTGCCGGTCAGTCATATTGTTTATCTCGCCCGTCCTTCCACCCTTAGTGCTTTCCCTCTATGTTCAACACATCCATGAAGGTCATCTGATCTGAGTTTGTCTTCTCCATAAAACATTCACAGCTGATTTTGGAGTCAAATAGAAGAGGCCATTGGTTACTCTACTCACGCTGGTAATGCTACGTAAAGGGTGTCTTCTTCAACCGTTGTATAATGTCGCACAGTACAGTGAAATAGTGAACACAGTTCCATCTAGCTGTAATGTCAAGAAGTAATGAATATAACTTACCGCCGCCGGCCACTGCTGCTGGATCCCCCCTGGGCCCTGTGTCTCCTGCAGGTGCCGCCAGTTCGCCTGCCCCCTCCGGGATGGCCGCATTGCTGGCCCCGACGGCACTGGTGGATGGTAGTGTGCCTAGAAAAAAGCATCAAAAATGTTTTAGATGCCTGTAACCCTCCCCCTATTTTAAGTGTTCACTTGGAACATTGAACAAAAAGTTAATGCGATGCAACATACATCAGCACTAGACAGTAAGTACAGTCAGTAGACAGACACTAGTAGGATATGGTTCCACTTCCTAGGGTCATCTAGTCCTACTCAGCTCTTTTGAAAGTTAGCCTGAGCCATGAGTAACCCTTTTAGATTCATCATGTCGACTACTACTCTTTTGGTGCATATTATACCTGCCAGCGTATTGACATGTGCAGTACATGCCTTTAAGGCCGCCTGACTGTTGCGTACAAGTGAAGAGGTCGAAAAAAAAACAACATATTGACTTTGTTTAGTTTATATTGCTTAGCCATCACACATACATGTTACACTTTTTGGCATGACTGCAAAATGCTAGCATCATTCACCAGTATACTATCTAACGGCTAACTCGCAGCGTTTTTCTCATATATCATAGGCGAAAGATTCCCTTCTACAAACCAGAGATTTACAGAGCATAGTGGCTGCAAGATGATGTAACCAGTATTTCTACGTTCTACGGTGAGGGATCTTCCAGAATTATAAAGATCTTGGCTCTTGTTCTTGTTGTCAATCATGCACTTGTAAATGTTTACTGTTTTAATGTTAGGCTTTTTGCTGGCTTATTGACCATGGCTGTCGTAAATTAAATTTCATATTAACGATGTACAGAGTTTGATACTTGTTTCAAATAAACCTTTTGAACTTACACATAGACTCTGTGGTATTTGGTGTGGTGGAGTGGACTTACACAAGTGTGTGAGCATAATGGTGTTTGTTATTATGTTCTGGATTGTCTCTGTCTCCGTCATCATCAACATTGTGTATCGTCTTCGTGGGGGGGTCGGGAGTGGGACCCTAATGTGAGACACTATAGCTAGTCTGTTAGGGGATCCTGGGTTCTTCGGACTGAGGTGTGATCAGTAAGATCCAACCTCCCATCAGCACCATCCTATTTTGTTGTGCATAGTTCTGTATGTGGCTCTGCAGAATCCTAGACAATAGTAGTATCATGTACTATCCGATCAAAAATACTAGTCAAATATCTGGTTGGGCATTTTGTTTGTGGTAATTGTCAAAGCCTCATCATTGAGAAGACTTCAAGAGGACAACCCAAAGGACAGGACCCAGTGGCTAGAGCTATTGGTCAATCAGAGTTTTATTGTTGCAAAGAAAACCTTCTATTAAAGAGTGGGCAACTGTGCAAGCTTCGCTACACACAGAGTAATAATAGTAATAGTAGTAGTAGTATTAGTAGCACAGAGAGTCATAGCAGAGGGAGTTAGAAGCAACTTCGAGGCAGGGATAAACAGAATTAGTAAACAGTCAAGGTCAAAGAAGTAAGCTTTTGTAAAAAAGAGATTCAGAAAGTTGAACCATAATTTAGAGTTTGGGAAAGAAAAGATGCAGTAACATAACATTTAGGGAAATATAAATGTCAATCTAACCAATGGAGGACTTACTGGGGCCAGCTGCAGGAGCCTCAGTAGAGGAGAGGTCCTGGGGTTCCCCCGCCGACTCCGACCCCGTCTTCTTGCCCCTGGGTGGTGCTGATGATCATGTAAAATATAATAAAGAAAGAGACCATCATTAAGGAGTGCTGTGAGAAAAATAATAAATCATTTGGAAAAACAATAAGTCAAAGAACATTTTAGGAAACAACAAGTGCAATAAAATTGACCTATCTAATCAGATGGATCGACTACTGGCTGCTTCCTAGTGCATTTACGGATCGTCTACTTATTTATGAACACTCCAGTGTTCCTTGATCATTCTGATTCCAAATACTAACAAAGCCTAGTAAGTACCACCTGACCTACACCACCTATTCCAGACGGGCCAATTGTTCACTAAGTCTGCACTTCAATTTTTTTCAGCCATCAAATGCATAGATGATGAGATGGAGGACACATGCATAGTTGCATACATTAGTGCATACATACAACAAATTGTGGGTTGGTTGCATAATGCTGATCTAGTTCTGCTACTGACTGACCATGCTAAGCCTACCACTCACTAAACAAAGTACAAAAGGTTCGACGGAGGACTGGGGTAAGCAGCACTCAGTGACAGAGGATGCGTCACGCAGACCGCATAAAACAATTAGTAACTACTACTAACAAACTAAACCTAGTATCCAATATCCATCCACCACTATTTCACAGTAGGACAATGGAAGGACTAGAGTCTCTCTAGCAAATCGCATTACCTAACTTCAGTTCTGTAAAGTAAACTCTTACATAATCAGCATCAGCACAAGCTAGCGCAAACTACGTTGCAAACAAGTAAGAGTACCACCGTGCACCTGGGTCCTTAAATCAAAGAACATTTTGCTTTTTGGAACGTAATACCAGCAACGCTTGGCACGCAGCAGTAATCTTGTTGTTCATCTAATTTAATATACACAATCAGTTACTCACCAAGCCCGATGACCTCGACACCTAGCAGGTCCAACAGGTCCTGCTCCCGGTCCAGGATGTCGGACCACCGGTGAGCTAGCTGGTTGTGGGTGCGCCGGAACCCAGTGCACCGGAACACGGCCCGGCGCACCTTCGCCCACCGACGGTGCCGCTCCTGGGTAGCGTACCCGGAGCCGGGCCTGCCGCCTGCTGCCAAGGTCAAGGGGAGGAGGCGCTGGATGAAAAAAACAAGAGCCGCCACCTCCTCCTCCCCAAACAGTTGCCGGGCCTGCACCCCTGCAGGACGCATTCTGCCGCAAGGCAGGCGGCGCTTCTCTGCGCCTGCAGGTCCCTTGCCCTTGGGACTTGGTGTGCCCTTGGCCATGGTTCTGGGGTGGGTGGGAGGTGGAAAAGAAAAGTCCGAAGGGGAAAAAAAGTTAGGGGGAAGAAGATAGAAAGAACTTTATAAAAGTAACAAAAACACAGTAAAAGTAGAAATAAAATGCAAAATATAAACTGAGGCAAACAGAGAGATAGATAATAACTAAAAAAAGTCAGGAAAAAGGCTTTAAAGACAAAGGATTGCTGTGATAAAGGGAGGATACAAAAGTAGGCCCAGAAACATGGCATAGAGTGAAAAACAAGATGGCCGCGCCCATTCGCGACCACGTGGGTAAGTTCGCGCGATATTTCTCGCGAACATGTACAATTTATCGCGAACAAGTAAAATGCGCTCCCGAACACGTCAATGCACATCGCGAACACGTTATCCGCGACCCGGAACAGGAAATAAGGCATCGCGAGCGGGCGGGACTATAGAAAAACAAGATGGCCGCGCCCATTGGCGACCGCATGGGTAAGATCGCGAGATATATCCCCCGAGCATGCAAACAGTTCCCCGAACATGCTTACCGCGCTCGCGAACAAGAAAAAGCCATCGCGAACAGGTTGCCACAAGCAACTACGCAAGCTCGCGAAGCTTCGCGAAGGTCGCGTAGTGCAATGACATCTTCGCGAAGCTTCGCGAAGCGCGACTACGCGAACTACGCCCAGGGTTAATTAAAATGACTCTTAACACACTTATTTTAGTTCCAAAAGTGATAATTCACATGCAATTGTAATTTACAGTCAAAACATTAAACATTAAAAAATAACCATTTCTGACCATTTTCAGAAAGTTCGACAGGTCACGGGTCATCATTTTTCATCAGAAAATTGATTTTTTGGACTGTAGAAAAAGAGATTCAAAATATCATTTGGATTGTGCCTCATGTTGAATAACTACTTTTTAAAGCCTCAATGTGACCAAAATTGCTAATTTTTACAGACTTTTTCTTCTACTCAAAAGCTTCTATTTCGACCATTTTCAGGCATTAAAATGACTCTTAACACACTTATTTTAGTTCCAAAAGTGATAATTCACATGCAATAGTCATTTACAGTCAAAAAATAAACATTAAAAAATTACCATTTCTGACCATCTGGAGAAAGTTCAACAGGTCACGGTTCATCGTTTTTCATCAGAAAATTGATTTTTTGGACTGTAGAAAAATGGATTCAAAATGTCATTTGGATTGTGCCTCATGCTGAATAACTAAATTTTCAAGCCTCATTGTGACCAAAATTGCCATTTTTACAGACTTTTTCTCCCACTCAGAAGCTTCTATTTCGACCAATTTCAGGTATTAAAATGACTCTAAAAACACTTATTTTAGTTCCAAAAGTGATAATTCACATGCAATAGTCATTTACAGTCAAAACATTAAGCATTAAAAACTTACCATTTCTGACCATCTGGAGAAAGTTTGACAGGTCACGGGTCATCGTTTTTCATCAGAAAATTGATTTTTTTGGACCCGTAGAAAAATAGATTCATAATGTCATTTGGATTGTGCCTCATGTTGAATAACTACTTATTGAAGCCTCAATGTGACCAAAATTGCCATTTTTATAGACTTTTTCTCCTACTCAAAGCTTCTATTTCGACCAATTTTAGGAATCTAAATGACCTAAACACACGTATTTTAGTTCCAAAAGTGATAACTCACATGCAATAGTCATTTACAGTCAAAAAATTAAACATAAAAAATTACCATTTCTGACCATTTTGAGAAAGTTCGACAGGTCACGGTTCATCGTTTTTCATCAGAAAATTGATTTTTTGGACTGTAGAAAAATTGATTGAAAATGTCATTTGGATTGTGCCTCATTTTGAATAACTACTTTTTAAAGCCTCAATGTGACCAAAATTGCCAGTTTTACATACTTTTTCTCCTACTCAGAAGCTTTTATTTCGACCAATTTCAGGCATTAAAATGTCTCTAAACACAATTATTTTAGTTCCAAAAGTGATAATTCACATGCAATAGTCATTACAGTCAAAAAATTAAACAGTAAAAAATTACCATTTCTGACCATCTGGAGAAAGTTCAACAGGTCACGGTTCATCCTTTTTCATCAGAAAATTGATTTTTTTGGACTGTAGAAAAAGAGATTCAAAATGTCATTTGGATTGTGCCTCATGTTGAATAACTACTTTTTAAAGCCTCAATGTGACCAAAATCGCAATTTTTACAGACTTTTTCTCTTACTCAGAAGCTTCTATTTCGACCATTTTTAGGCATTAAAATGACTCTTAACACACTTATTTTAGTTCCAAAAGTGATAATTCACATGCAATTGTAATTTACAGTCAAAACATTAAACATTAAAAAATAACCATTTCTGACCATTTTGAGAAAGTTCGACAGGTCACGGGTCATCATTTTTCATCAGAAAATTGATTTTTTGGACTGTAGAAAAAGAGATTCAAAATATCATTTGGATTGTGCCTCATGTTGAATAACTACTTTTTAAAGCCACAATGTGACCAAAATTGCTAATTTTTACAGACTTTTTCTTCTACTCAAAAGCTTCTATTTCGACCATTTTCAGGCATTAAAATGACTCTTAACACACTTATTTTAGTTCCAAAAGTGATAATTCACATGCAATAGTCATTTACAGTCAAAAAATTGAACATTAAAAAATTACCATTTCTGACCATTTTGAGAAAGATCGACAGGACAAGGGTCATCATTTTTCATCAGAAAATTGATTTTTTGGACTGTAAAAAAAAGATTCAAAATGTCATTTGGGTTGTGCCTCATGTTGAATAACTACTTTTAAAAGCCTCAATGTGACCAAAATTGCAATTTTTACAGACTTTTTCTCCGACTCAGAAGCTTCTATTTCGACCGATTACAGGCATTAAAATGACTCTAAACACACTTATTTTAGTTCCAAAAGTGATAATTCACATGCAATAGTCATTACAGTCAAAAAATTAAACATTAAAAAGTTACCATTTCTGACCATCTGGAGAAAGTTCAACAGGTCACGGTTCATCGTTTTTCATCAGAAAATTGATTTTTTGGACTGTAGAAAAATGGATTCAAAATGTCATTTGGATTGTGCCTCATGCTGAATAACTAAATTTTCAAGCCTCATTGTGACCAAAATTGCCATTTTTACAGACTTTTTCTCCCACTCAGAAGCTTCTATTTCGACCAATTTCAGGTATTAAAATGACTCTAAAAACACTTATTCTAGTTCCAAAAGTGATAATTTACATGCAATAGTAATTTACAGTCAAAACATTAAGCATTAAAAACTTACCATTTCTGACCATCTGGAGAAAGTTTGACAGGTCACGGGTCATCGTTTTTCATCAGAAAATTGATTTTTTGGACCCGTAGAAAAATAGATTCATAATGTCATTTGGATTGTGCCTCATGTTGAATAACTACTTATTGAAGCCTCAATGTGACCAAAATTGCCATTTTTATAGACTTTTTCTCCTACTCAGAAGCTTCTATTTCGACCAATTTCAGGCATTAAAATGACTCTAAACGCACTTATTTTAGTTCTAAAAGTGATAATTCACATGCAATAGTCATTTACAGTCAATAAATTAAACATTAAAAACTTACAATTTCTGACCATCTGGAGAAAGTTCAACAGGTCACGGGTCATCGTTTTTCATCAGAAAATTGATTTTTTGGCCTGTAGAAAAAATGATTCAAAATGTCATTTGGATTGTGCCTCATGTTGAATACCTACATTTTAAAGCATCAATGTGACCAAAAATGCCATTTTTACAGACTTTTTCTCCTACTCAAAGCTTCTATTTCGACCAATTTTAGGAATCTAAATGACCTAAACACACGTATTTTAGTTCCAAAAGTGATAATTCACATGCAATAGTCATTTACAGTCAAAAAACTAAACATCAAAAATTACCATTTCTGACCATTTTGAGAAAGTTCGACAGGTCACGGTTCATCGTTTTTCATCAGAAAATTGATTTTTTGGACTGTAGAAAAATTGATTGAAAATGTCATTTGGATTGTGCCTCATTCTGAATAACTACTTTATAAAGCCTCAATGTGTGCAAAATTGCCATTTTTACAGACATTTTTCTCCTACTCAGAAGCTTCTATTTCGACCCATTTCAGGCATTAAAATGACTCTAAACACACTTATTTTAGTTCCAAAAGTGATAATTCACATGCAATAGTCATTGACTTTACAAAAAATAAACATTAAAAAATTACCATTTATGACCATTTTGAGAAAGTTCGACAGGTCACGGGTCATCATTTTTCATCAGAAAATTTATTTTTTGGACTGTAGAAAAAGAGATTCAAAATATCATTTGGATTGTGCCTCATGTTGAATAACTACTTTTTAAAGCCTCAATGTGACCAAAATTGCTAATTTTTACAGACTTTTTCTTCTACTCAAAAGCTTCTATTTCGACCATTTTCAGGCATTAAAATGACTCTTAACACACTTATTTTAGTTCCAAAAGTGATAATTCACATGCAATAGTCATTTACAGTCAAAAAATTGAACATTAAAAAATTACCATTTCTGACCATTTTGAGAAAGATCGACAGGACACGGGTCATCATTTTTCATCAGAAAATTGATTTTTTGGACTGTAGAAAAAGAGATTCAAAATATCATTTGGATTGTGCCTCATGTTGAATAACTACTTTTTAAAGCCTCAATGTGACCAAAATTGCTAATTTTTACAGACTTTTTCTTCTACTCAGAAGCTTCTATTTCGACCATTTTCAGGCATTACAATGACTCTTAACACACTTATTTTAGTTCCAAACGTGATAATTCACATGCAATAGTCATTTACAGTCAATAAATTAAACATTAAAAACTTACCATTTCTGACCATCTGGAGAAAGTTCGACAGGTCACAGGTCATCGTTTTTCATCAGAAAATTGATTTTTTGGACTGTAAAAAAAAAGATTCAAAATGTCATTTGGGTTGTGCCTCATGTTGAATAACTACTTTTAAAAGCCTCATTGTGACCAAAATTGCCATTTTTACAGACTTTTTCTCCCACTCAGAAGCTTCTATTTCGACCAATTTCAGGTATTAAAATGACTCTAAAAACACTTATTTTAGTTCCAAAAGTGATAATTCACATGCAATAGTCATTTACAGTCAAAACATTAAGCATTAAAAACTTACCATTTCTGACCATCTGGAGAAAGTTTGACAGGTCACGGGTAATCGTTTTTCATCAGAAAATTGATTTTTTGGACCCGTAGAAAAATAGATTCATAATGTCATTTGGATTGTGCCTCATGTTGAATAACTACTTATTGAAGCCTCAATGTGACCAAAATTGCCATTTTTATAGACTTTTTCTCCTACTCAGAAGCTTCTATTTTGCCCAATTTCAGGCATTAAAATGACTCTAAACGCACTTATTTTAGTTCCAAAAGTGATAATTCACATGCAATAGTCATTTACAGTCAATAAATTAAACATTAAAAACTTACCATTTCTGACCATCTGGAGAAAGTTCAACAGGTCACGGGTCATCGTTTTTCATCAGAAAATTGATTTTTTGGCCTGTAGAAAAAATGATTCAAAATGTCATTTGGATTGTGCCTCATGTTGAATAACTACATTTTAAAGCATCATTTTGACCAAAAATGCCATTTTTACAGACTTTTTCTCCTACTCAAAGCTTCTATTTCGACCAATTTTAGGAATCTAAATGACCTAAACACACGTATTTTAGTTCCAAAAGTGATAATTCACATGCAATAGTCATTTACAGTCAAAACATTAAACATTAAAAACTTACCATTTCTGACCATCTGGAGAAAGTTTGACAGGTCACGGGTCATCGTTTTTCATCAGAAAATTGATTTTTTGGACCCGTAGAAAAATAGATTCATAATGTCATTTGGATTGTGCCTCATTCTGAATAACTACTTTTTAAAGCCTCAATGTGTGCAAAATTGAAATATTTACAGACATTTTTCTCCTACTCAGAAGCTTCTATTTCGACCCATTTCAGGCATTAAAATGACTCTAAACACACTTATTTTAGTTCCAAAAGTGATAATTCACATGCAATAGTCATTTACAGTCAAAACATTAAACATTAAAAACTTACCATTTCTGACCATCTGGAGAAAGTTTGACAGGTCACGGGTCATCGTTTTTCATCAGAAAATTGATTTTTGGACCCGTAGAAAAATAGATTCATAATGTCATTTGGATTGTGCCTCATGTTGAATAACTACTTTTTAAAGCCTCAATGTGACCAAAATTGCCATTTTTATAGACTTTTTCTCCTACTCAAAGCTTCTATTTTGACCAATTTTAGGAATCTAAATCACCTAAACACACGTATTTTAGTTCCAAAAGTGATAATTCTTATGCAATAGTCATTTACAGTCAAAAAATTTAACATAAAAAATTACCATTTCTGACCATTTTGAGAAAGTTGGACAGGTCACGGTTCATCGTTTTTCATCAGAAAATTGATTTTTTGGACTGTAGAAAAATTGATTGAAAATGTCATTTGGATTGTGCCTCATTCTGAATAACTACTTTTTAAAGCCTCAATGTGTGCAAAATTGCCATTTTTACAGACATTTTTCTCCTACTCAGAAGCTTCTATTCCAACCAATTTCAGGCATTAAAATGACTCTAAACACACTTATTTAGTTCCAAAAGTGATAATTCACATGCAATAGTCATTACAGTCACAAAATTAAACATTAAAAAATTACCATTTCTGACCATCTGGAGAAACTTCAACAGGTCACGGGTCATCGTTTTTCATCAGAAGATTGATTTTTTGGACTGTAGAAAAATTGATTCAAAATGTCATTTGGATTGTGCCTCATGCTGAATAACTACATTTTAAAGCCTCAATGTGACCAAAATTGCCATTTTTACAGACTTTTTCTCCTCCTCAGAAGCTTCTATTTCAACCAATTTTAGGCATTCAAATGACTCTAAACACACATATTTTAGTTTCAAAAGTGATAATTCACTTGAAAAAGTAATTTACAGTAAACAAATGAAACATGAAAAAATAAGCATTTCTGACCATTTTGTGAAAGTTCGACCACGGGTCATCGTTTTTCATCACAAAATTGAGTTTTTTGGACTGTAGAAAAAAAGATTCAAAATTTCATTTGGATTGTGCCTCATGTTGAATAACTACTTTTTAAAGCCTCAATGTCACCAAAATTGCCATTTTTACAGACTTTTTCTCCTACTCAAAAGCTTCTATTTCGACCAATTTTAGGCATTCAAATGACCTAAGCACACTTATTTTAGTTCCAAAAGTGATAATTCAAATGCAATAGTCATTTACAGTCAATAAATTAAACATTAAAAACTTACCATTTCTGACCATCTGGAGAAAGTTGGACAGGTCACGGTTCATCGTTTTTCATCAGAAAATTGATTTTTTGGACTGTAGAAAAATGGATTCAAAATGTCATTTGGATTGTGCCTCATGCTGAATAACTAAATTTTCAAGCCTCATTGTGACCAAAATTGCCATTTTTACAGACTTTTTCTCCCACTCAGAAGCTTCTATTTCGACCAATTTCAGGTATTAAAATGACTCTAAAAACACTTATTCTAGTTCCAAAAGTGATAATTTACATGCAATAGTAATTTACAGTCAAAACATTAAGCATTAAAAACTTACCATTTCTGACCATCTGGAGAAAGTTTGACAGGTCACGGGTCATCGTTTTTCATCAGAAAATTGATTTTTTGGACCCGTAGAAAAATAGATTCATAATGTCATTTGGATTGTGCCTCATGTTGAATAACTACTTATTGAAGCCTCAATGTGACCAAAATTGCCATTTTTATAGACTTTTTCTCCTACTCAGAAGCTTCTATTTCGACCAATTTCAGGCATTAAAATGACTCTAAACGCACTTATTTTAGTTCTAAAAGTGATAATTCACATGCAATAGTCATTTACAGTCAATAAATTAAACATTAAAAACTTACAATTTCTGACCATCTGGAGAAAGTTCAACAGGTCACGGGTCATCGTTTTTCATCAGAAAATTGATTTTTTGGCCTGTAGAAAAAATGATTCAAAATGTCATTTGGATTGTGCCTCATGTTGAATACCTACATTTTAAAGCATCAATGTGACCAAAAATGCCATTTTTACAGACTTTTTCTCCTACTCAAAGCTTCTATTTCGACCAATTTTAGGAATCTAAATGACCTAAACACACGTATTTTAGTTCCAAAAGTGATAATTCACATGCAATAGTCATTTACAGTCAAAAAACTAAACATCAAAAATTACCATTTCTGACCATTTTGAGAAAGTTCGACAGGTCACGGTTCATCGTTTTTCATCAGAAAATTGATTTTTTGGACTGTAGAAAAATTGATTGAAAATGTCATTTGGATTGTGCCTCATTCTGAATAACTACTTTATAAAGCCTCAATGTGTGCAAAATTGCCATTTTTACAGACATTTTTCTCCTACTCAGAAGCTTCTATTTCGACCCATTTCAGGCATTAAAATGACTCTAAACACACTTATTTTAGTTCCAAAAGTGATAATTCACATGCAATAGTCATTGACTTTACAAAAAATAAACATTAAAAAATTACCATTTATGACCATTTTGAGAAAGTTCGACAGGTCACGGGTCATCATTTTTCATCAGAAAATTTATTTTTTGGACTGTAGAAAAAGAGATTCAAAATATCATTTGGATTGTGCCTCATGTTGAATAACTACTTTTTAAAGCCTCAATGTGACCAAAATTGCTAATTTTTACAGACTTTTTCTTCTACTCAAAAGCTTCTATTTCGACCATTTTCAGGCATTAAAATGACTCTTAACACACTTATTTTAGTTCCAAAAGTGATAATTCACATGCAATAGTCATTTACAGTCAAAAAATTGAACATTAAAAAATTACCATTTCTGACCATTTTGAGAAAGATCGACAGGACACGGGTCATCATTTTTCATCAGAAAATTGATTTTTGGGACTGTAGAAAAAGAGATTCAAAATATCATTTGGATTGTGCCTCATGTTGAATAACTACTTTTTAAAGCCTCAATGTGACCAAAATTGCTAATTTTTACAGACTTTTTCTTCTACTCAGAAGCTTCTATTTCGACCATTTTCAGGCATTACAATGACTCTTAACACACTTATTTTAGTTCCAAACGTGATAATTCACATGCAATAGTCATTTACAGTCAATAAATTAAACATTAAAAACTTACCATTTCTGACCATCTGGAGAAAGTTCGACAGGTCACAGGTCATCGTTTTTCATCAGAAAATTGATTTTTTGGACTGTAAAAAAAAAGATTCAAAATGTCATTTGGGTTGTGCCTCATGTTGAATAACTACTTTTAAAAGCCTCATTGTGACCAAAATTGCCATTTTTACAGACTTTTTCTCCCACTCAGAAGCTTCTATTTCGACCAATTTCTATTAAAATGACTCTAAAAACACTTATTTTAGTTCCAAAAGTGATAATTCACATGCAATAGTCATTTACAGTCAAAACATTAAGCATTAAAAACTTACCATTTCTGACCATCTGGAGAAAGTTTGACAGGTCACGGGTAATCGTTTTTCATCAGAAAATTGATTTTTTGGACCCGTAGAAAAATAGATTCATAATGTCATTTGGATTGTGCCTCATGTTGAATAACTACTTATTGAAGCCTCAATGTGACCAAAATTGCCATTTTTATAGACTTTTTCTCCTACTCAGAAGCTTCTATTTTGCCCAATTTCAGGCATTAAAATGACTCTAAACGCACTTATTTTAGTTCCAAAAGTGATAATTCACATGCCATAGTCATTTACAGTCAATAAATTAAACATTAAAAACTTACCATTTCTGACCATCTGGAGAAAGTTCAACAGGTCACGGGTCATCGTTTTTCATCAGAAAATTGATTTTTTGGCCTGTAGAAAAAATGATTCAAAATGTCATTTGGATTGTGCCTCATGTTGAATAACTACATTTTAAAGCATCATTTTGACCAAAAATGCCATTTTTACAGACTTTTTCTCCTACTCAAAGCTTCTATTTCGACCAATTTTAGGAATCTAAATGACCTAAACACACGTATTTTAGTTCCAAAAGTGATAATTCACATGCAATAGTCATTTACAGTCAAAACATTAAACATTAAAAACTTACCATTTCTGACCATCTGGAGAAAGTTTGACAGGTCACGGGTCATCGTTTTTCATCAGAAAATTGATTTTTTGGACCCGTAGAAAAATAGATTCATAATGTCATTTGGATTGTGCCTCATTCTGAATAACTACTTTTTAAAGCCTCAATGTGTGCAAAATTGCCATATTTACAGACATTTTCCTCCTACTCAGAAGCTTCTATTTCGACCCATTTCAGGCATTAAAATGACTCTAAACACACTTATTTTAGTTCCAAAAGTGATAATTCACATGCAATAGTCATTTACAGTCAAAACATTAAACATTAAAAACTTACCATTTCTGACCATCTGGAGAAAGTTTGACAGGTCACGGGTCATCGTTTTTCATCAGAAAATTGATTTTTGGACCCGTAGAAAAATAGATTCATAATGTCATTTGGATTGTGCCTCATGTTGAATAACTACTTTTTAAAGCCTCAATGTGACCAAAATTGCCATTTTTATAGACTTTTTCTCCTACTCAAAGCTTCTATTTTGACCAATTTTAGGAATCTAAATCACCTAAACACACGTATTTTAGTTCCAAAAGTGATAATTCTTATGCAATAGTCATTTACAGTCAAAAAATTTAACATAAAAAATTACCATTTCTGACCATTTTGAGAAAGTTGGACAGGTCACGGTTCATCGTTTTTCATCAGAAAATTGATTTTTTGGACTGTAGAAAAATTGATTGAAAATGTCATTTGGATTGTGCCTCATTCTGAATAACTACTTTTTAAAGCCTCAATGTGTGCAAAATTGCCATTTTTACAGACATTTTTCTCCTACTCAGAAGCTTCTATTCCAACCAATTTCAGGCATTAAAATGACTCTAAACACACTTATTTAGTTCCAAAAGTGATAATTCACATGCAATAGTCATTACAGTCACAAAATTAAACATTAAAAAATTACCATTTCTGACCATCTGGAGAAACTTCAACAGGTCACGGGTCATCGTTTTTCATCAGAAGATTGATTTTTTGGACTGTAGAAAAATTGATTCAAAATGTCATTTGGATTGTGCCTCATGCTGAATAACTACATTTTAAAGCCTCAATGTGACCAAAATTGCCATTTTTACAGACTTTTTCTCCTCCTCAGAAGCTTCTATTTCAACCAATTTTAGGCATTCAAATGACTCTAAACACACATATTTTAGTTTCAAAAGTGATAATTCACTTGAAAAAGTAATTTACAGTAAACAAATGAAACATGAAAAAATAAGCATTTCTGACCATTTTGTGAAAGTTCGACCACGGGTCATCGTTTTTCATCACAAAATTGAGTTTTTTGGACTGTAGAAAAAAAGATTCAAAATTTCATTTGGATTGTGCCTCATGTTGAATAACTACTTTTTAAAGCCTCAATGTCACCAAAATTGCCATTTTTACAGACTTTTTCTCCTACTCAAAAGCTTCTATTTCGACCAATTTTAGGCATTCAAATGACCTAAGCACACTTATTTTAGTTCCAAAAGTGATAATTCAAATGCAATAGTCATTTACAGTCAATAAATTAAACATTAAAAACTTACCATTTCTGACCATCTGGAGAAAGTTCGACAGGTCATGGGTCATCGTTTTTCATCAGAAAATGTATTGTTTGGACTGTAGAAAAAATGATTCAAAATGTCATTTGGGTTGTGCCTCATGTTGAATAACTACATTTTAAAGTATCAATGTGACCAAAATTGCCATTTTTACAGACTTTTTCTCCTACTCAGAAGCTTCTATTTCGACCAATTTTAGGAATTTAAATGACCTAAACACACGTATTTTAGTTCCAAAAGTGATAATTCACATGCAATAGTCATTTACTTTCAAAAAAATAAACATTAGAAAAATACAATTTCTGAACTTTTTTTGAAAGTTCGACAGGTCACGGATCATCGTTTTTCGTCAGAAAATTGATTTTTTGGACTGTAGAAAAAAAAATTTAAAATGTCATTTGGATTGTGCCTCATGTTGAATAACTACTTTTTAAAGCCTCAATGTGACCAAAATTGCCATTTTTACAGACTTTTTCTCCTACTCAGAAGCTTCTATTTCGACCATTTTCAGGAATTAAAATGACTCTTAGGACACTTATTTTAGTTCCAAAAGTGATAATTCACATGCAATAGTCATTTACTTTACAAAAAATAAACATTAAAAAATTACCATTTATGACCATTTTGAGAAAGATCGACAGGTCACGGGTCATCGTTTTTCATCAGAAAATTGATTTTTTGTACTTTAGAAAAAAAGATTCAAAATGTCATTTGGATTGTGCCTCATGTTGAATAACTACTTTTTAAAGCCTCAATGTGACCAAAATTGCAATTTTTACAGACTTTTTCTCCTACTCAGAAGCTTCTATTTCGACCATTTTCAGGCATTAAAATGACTCTAAACACACTTATTTTAGTTCCAAAAGTGATACTTCACATGCAATAGTCATTTACTTTAAAAAAAAAAAGATTTAAAAATTACCATTTCTGACCATTTTGAGAAAGTTCGACAGGTCACGGGTCATCGTATTTTCACAGAAAATTGATTTTTTAGACTGTAGAAAAAAGATTCAAAATGTCATTTGGATTGTGCCTCATTTTGAATAACTACTTTTGAAAGCCTCAATGTGACCAAAATTGCCATTTTTACAGACATTTCTCCTTCTCAGAAGCTTCTATTTCGACCATTTTCAGGCATTAAAATGACTCTAAACACACTTATTTTAGTTCCAAAAGTGATAATTCACATGCAATAGTCATTTACAGTCAAAAAATAAACATTAAAAAATTACCATTTCTGACCATCTGGAGAAAGTTCAACAGGTCACGGTTCATCGTTTTTCATCAGAAAATTGATTTTTTGGACTGTAGAAAAATGGATTCAAAATGTCATTTGGATTGTGCCTCATGCTGAATAACTAAATTTTCAAGCCTCATTGTGACCAAAATTGCCATTTTTACAGACTTTTTCTCCCACTCAGAAGCTTCTATTTTGATCAATTTCAGGTATTAAAATGACTCTAAAAACACTTATTTTAGTTCCAAAAGTGATAATTCACATGCAATAGTCATTTACAGTCAAAACATTAAGCATTAAAAACTTACCATTTCTGACCATCTGGAGAAAGTTTGACAGGTCACGGGTCATCGTTTTTCATCAGAAAATTGATTTTTTTGGACCCGTAAAAAAATAGATTCATAATGTCATTTGGATTGTGCCTCATGTTGAATAACTACTTATTGAAGCCTCAATGTGACCAAAATTGCCATTTTTATAGACTTTTTCTCCTACTCAAAGCTTCTATTTCGACCAATTTTAGGAATCTAAATGACCTAAACACACGTATTTTAGTTCCAAAAGTGATAACTCACATGCAATAGTCATTTACAGTCAAAAAATTAAACATAAAAAATTACCATTTCTG
Source organism: Triturus cristatus (assembly GCF_964204655.1). NCBI lineage: Eukaryota > Metazoa > Chordata > Amphibia > Caudata > Salamandridae > Triturus > Triturus cristatus. Next base: position 860,259,326 of record NC_140587.1, read on the forward strand.
ACCATTTTGAGAAAGTTCGACAGGTCACGGTTCATCTTTTTTCATCAGAAAATTGATTTTTTGGACTGTAGAAAAATTGATTGAAAATGTCATTTGGATTGTGCCTCATTTTGAATAACTACTTTTTATAGCCTCAATGTGACCAAAATTGCCAGTTTTACATACTTTTTCTCCTACTCGGAAGCTTTTATTTCGACCAATTTCAGGCATTAAAATGTCTCTAAACACAATTATTTTAGTTCCAAAAGTGATAATCCACATGCAATAGTCATTACAGTCAAAAAATTAAACAGTAAAAAGTTACCATTTCTGACCATCTGGAGAAAGTTCAACAGGTCACGGTTCATCCTTTTTCATCAGAAAATTGATTTTTTTGGACTGTAGAAAAAGAGATTCAAAATGTCATTTGGATTGTGCCTCATGTTGAATAACTACTTTTTAAAGCCTCAATGTGACCAAAATCGCAATTTTTACAGACTTTTTCTCTTACTCAGAAGCTTCTATTTCGACCATTTTTAGGCATTAAAATGACTCTTAAAACACTTATTTTAGTTCCAAAAGTGATAATTAGCATGCAATTGTAATTTCCAGTCCAAACATTAAACATTAAAAAATAACCATTTCTGACCATTTTGAGAAAGTTCGACAGGTCACGGGTCATCATTTTTCATCAGAAAATTGATTTTTTGGACTGTAGAAAAAGAGATTCAAAATATCATTTGGATTGTGCCTCATGTTGAATAACTACTTTTTAAAGCCACAATGTGACCAAAATTGCTAATTTTTACAGACTTTTTCTTCTATTCAAAAGCTTCTATTTCGACCATTTTCAGGCATTAAAATGACTCTTAACACTCTTATTTTAGTTCCAAAAGTGATAATTCACATGCAATAGTCATTTACAGTCAAAAAATTGAACATTAAAAAATTACCATTTCTGACCATTTTGAGAAAGATCGACAGGACACGGGTCATCATTTTTCATCAGAAAATTGATTTTTTGGACTGTAAAAAAAAAGATTCAAAATGTCATTTGGGTTGTGCCTCATGTTGTATAACTACTTTTAAAAGCCTCAATGTGACCAAAATTGCCATTTTTACAGACTTTTTCTCCGACTCAGAAGCTTCTATTTCGACCGATTACAGGCATTAAAATGACTCTAAACACACTTATTTTAGTTCCAAAAGTGATAATTCACATGCAATAGTCACTACAGTCAAAAAATTAAACATTAAAAAGTTACCATTTCTGACCATCTGGAGAAAGTTCAACAGGTCACGGTTCATCGTTTTTCATCAGAAAATTGATTTTTTGGACTGTAGAAAAATGGATTCAAAATGTCATTTGGATTGTGCCTCATGCTGAATAACTAAATTTTCAAGCCTCATTGTGACCAAAATTGCCATTTTTACAGACTTTTTCTCCCACTCAGAAGCTTCTATTTTGATCAATTTCAGGTATTAAAATGACTCTAAAAACACTTATTTTAGTTCCAAAAGTGATAATTCACATGCAATAGTCATTTACAGTCAAAACATTAAGCATTAAAAACTTACCATTTCTGACCATCTGGAGAAAGTTTGACAGGTCACGGGTCATCGTTTTTCATCAGAAAATTGATTTTTTTGACCCGTAGAAAAATAGATTCATAATGTCATTTGGATTGTGCCTCATGTTGAATAACTACTTATTGAAGCCTCAATGTGACCAAAATTGCCATTTTTATAGACTTTTTCTCCTACTCAGAAGCTTCTATTTTGATCAATTTCAGGTATTAAAATGACTCTAAAAACACTTATTTTAGTTCCAAAAGTGATAATTCACATGCAATAGTCATTTACAGTCAATAAATTAAACATTAAAAACTTACCATTTCTGACCATCTGGAGAAAGTTCAACAGGTCACGGGTCATCGTTTTTCATCAGAAAATTGATTTTTTGGCCTGTAGAAAAAATGATTCAAAATGTCATTTGGATTGTGCCTCATGTTGAATAACTACATTTTAAAGCATCAATGTGACCAAAAATGCCATTTTTACAGACTTTTTCTCCTACTCAAAGCTTCTATTTTGACCAATTTTAGGAAGCTAAATGACCTAAACACACGTATTTTAGTTCCAAAAGTGATAATTTACATGCAATAGTCATTTACAGTCAAAAAATTAAAAATAAAAATTTACCATTTCTGACCATTTTGAGAAAGTTCGACAGGTCACGGTTCATCGTTTTTCATCAGAAAATTGATTTTTTGGTCTGTAGAAAAATTGATTGAAAATGTCATTTGGATTGTGCCTCATTCTGAATAACTACTTTTTAAAGCCTCAATGTGTGCAAAATTGCCATTTTTACAGACATTTTTCTCCTACTCAGAAGCTTCTATTTCGACCCATTTCATGCATTAAAATGACTCTAAACACACTTATTTTAGTTCCAAAAGTGATAATTCACATGCAATAGTCATTTACAGTCAAAACATTAAACATTAAAAACTTACCATTTCTGACCATCTGGAGAAAGTTTGACAGGTCACGGGTCATCGTTTTTCATCACAAAATTGATTTTTTGGACCCGTAGAAAAATAGATTCATAATGTCATTTGGATTGTGCCTCATGTTGAATAACTACTTTTTAAAGCCTCAATGTGACCAAAATTGCCATTTTTATAGACTTTTTCTCCTACTCAAAGCTTCTATTTCGACCAATTTTAGGAATCTAAATGACCTAAACACACGTATTTTAGTTCCAAAAGTGATAATTCACATGCAATAGTCATTTACTTTACAAAAAATAAACATTAAAAAATTACCATTTATGACCATTTTGAGAAAGATCGACAGGTCACGGGTCATCGTTTTTCATCAGAAAATTGATTTTTTGGACTGTAGAAAAAAACATTCAAAATGTCATTTGGATTCTGCCTCATGTTGAATAACTACTTTTTAAAGCCTCAATGTGACCAAAATTGCAATTTTTACAGACTTTTTCACCTACTCACCAGCTTCTATTTCGACCATTTTCTGGCATTAAAATGACTCTAAACACACTTATTTTAGTTCCAAAAGTGATAATTCACATGCAATAGTCATTTCCTTAAAAAAAAAAAAGATTAAAAAATTACCATTTCTGGCCATTTTGAGAAAGTTCGACAGGTCACGGGTCATCGTTTGTCATCAGAAAATTGATTTTTTGGACTGTAGAAAAAGAGATTCAAAATGTCATTTGGATTGTGCCTCATGTTGAATAACTACTTTTTAAAGCCTCAATGTGACCAAAATTGCAATTTTTACAGACTTTTTCTCCTACTCAGAAGCTTCTATTTCGACCATTTTTAGGCATTAAAATGACTCTTAACACACTTATTTTAGTTCCAAAAGTGATAATTCACATGCAATAGTAATTTACAGTAAAAAAATGTAACATTAAAAAACTTAAAAATTTCTGACCATCTGGAGAAAGTTCAACAGGTCGTTTTTCATCAGAAAATTTATTTTTTTGACTGTAAAAAAAAAGATTCAAAATGTCATTTGGATTGTGCCTCATGTTGAATAACTACTTTTAAAAGCCTCAATGTGAACAAAAATTGCTATTTTTACAGACTGTTACTCCTACTCAGAAGCTTCTATTTCGACCAATTTCAGGCATTAAAATGACTCTAAACACACTTATTTTAGTTCCAAAAGTGATAATTCACATTCTATAGTCATTTACTTAAAAAAAAAATAAACATTAAAAATCTTACCATTTCTGACCATTTTGAGAAAGTTCGACAGGTCACGGGTTATCGTTTTTCATCAGAAAATTGATTTTTTTGGACTGTAGAAAAATTGATTCAAAATGTCATTTGGATTGTGCCTCATGCTGAATAACTAAATTTTCAAGCCTCATTGTGACCAAAATTGCCATTTTTACTGACTTTTTCTCCCACTCAGAAGCTTCTATTTCGACCAATTTCAGGCATTAAAATGTCTCTAAACACAATTATTTTAGTTCCAAAAGTGATAATTCACATGCAATAGTCATTACAGTCAAAAAATTAAACAGTAAAAAATTACCATTTCTGACCATCTGGAGAAAGTTCAACAGGTCACGGTTCATCCTTTTTCATCAGAAAATTGATTTTTTTGGACTGTAGAAAAAGAGATTCAAAATGTCATTTGGATTGTGCCTCATGTTGAATAACTACTTTTTAAAGCCTCAATGTGACCAAAATTGCAATTTTTACAGACTTTTTCTCTTACTCAGAAGCTTCTATTTCGACCATTTTTAGGCATTAAAATTAAGCCTGGGCGTTGAACTACGCTCCGTTAGCGGAGCTTGCGAAGTTTTGGTAACTTCGGGCTTCGCCCAGAGCGCGAAGTTGCAGATTGCTACGCAATCTAGCGCGTAGCGTAGTAAATTTGCTTCCTCGCGCGCTCAATATTCATTCTCGCGCGCGCGGTAATGTCTTACCTTGATTCTGCGATCGCCAACTTGCTTTTCTGTCTGTTTGCGAGCGCCACGAGATTTGTACTATGGCTGACCAAGCCCGCGAGAGTGTGCGACCCCAAACACGTCATTGGTGCGCGCGAACTGACTTCCGGCGGCTGTTTTGGTAAGATCGCGATCCCGAACATGGAAAAACTGCAATCTGGCAAAGAATATCTCGCGAGCTTCATAAAACCTTCTCTAAAATGATCATTTTGCTCAGAAAACTCCTCAGATTGTGATCTTGCTGTAGTCTTTGTGTAAGAAAGAGTCCTTTAATTTTTTTAACACTTTTTTTTCAAGAGGAAGGAAGTGCCCCTGACACTACAACTTCCTGTTCCTGTCCAGCAGGCTCCTCCCACGTGCTTTGTGCATGTGTTGTTCACTTTCATTTGGATTTGGAGCTGGAAGGATCACTTTTTGTGTCTGTCTGCTGCATCATACCATTTTTTTGGATTTATTTGAGGAATTTTTGATTTGAGATTTAATTTACGACAAGTAAGTTGGAGAATTGGTGTGTTTGTTTCATTGGGGCTTGTTTGTACCTACATTTTTCTGGGATTTTTATTGTTTTTAAAAATTATTGTTGTGGTGGGTGGCCTGTACTACTTTCAATATGGGCCTAGTTGTATTTCTCTGCAATTTCAGCCAGTAGGGTACCCATGGGTCCATGTTTTGTGGTGTCTGTAGAATTTCTACATCATGTAGGGCATGGATGGCATAGGATTGAAATGCTAAACGTGGCTGTGGTGTATTTCACTGTTGGTGTGTGTGTGTGATTTACCTTTGTTGGATGTGTGTGCTTGTGGCCTAGTAGTCTTCCACTAGGCCCAGAGGTAGTCAGCCTCCAAGCTGTGGTGCGTGATTTTACATGTACAGTTGGTGTTGTCTGGTGATTTTCCTTTACTCCATGGATGGCTTTGGATTTTGTTGCAAAAGGTGTGTTTGGGGTGCAATAGCATTTTTTGGGTGTGTGCTAAACAAATTGGGCTATTTTGGCCTGCATGTAAGGCAAGGGATTCAGCTCGCGAACGGCCATTTTAGGAAGGCATGCATTGTGCCTTTGCCATAGGCGTCCATTGACTGTCTCCCATTTCTTGTGGTTGTTGTGGGTGTGTGGCGGCCATTTTGTGAAGCCATCCAAGCAGTGTGCTTGCTTTTGCCATCCGGTTCCAAGCTTGTGGCCTAGTAGTCTTCCACTAGGCCCAGAGGTAGTCAGCCTCCAAGCTGTGGTGCGTGATTTTACATGTACAGTTGGTGTTGTCTGGTGATTTTCCTTTACTCCATGGATGGCTTTGGATTTTGTTGCAAAAGGTGTGTTTGGGGTGCAATAGCATTTTTTGGGTGTGTGCTAAACAAATTGGGCTATTTTGGCCTGCATGTAAGGCAAGGGATTCAGCTCGCGAACTTTCGGTAACTCTGCACAGCGCGACAACGCGGACTTACAGTTTTCGTCATTTTTGCGCTCGCAATATGCGTGTTCGCGCACGCGAGAAAGCCTTTTTGTACAGTTCGCGATCCCGAACACGCAGCTTTTGCAATCTGGCAAACAATATCTCGCGAGCAACATAGACCCTTTTTGAAAACGCTTTTTTGTGCATTTCTGCACAAAAAACTCCTCAGGCTGTCATTGAGCTGTAGGTTTGGAGCAGGGAGAAGCTGTTATTGGTCTGGAAAACATTTTTATGAGAGGGATTAAGTTCCACAGACACTACAACTTCCTCTTCCTGTCCTTTCCAATCACTTTTTGTGTGTTATTGTGGTGGGGGGGCTGGGCATGTGTGTGGCGGCCATTTTAGGAAGGCATGCATTGTGCCTTTGCCATAGGCGTCCAAACTTGTGGCCTAGTCGTACAGTAGGCCCAGGGGTACAACTCAGCAATCATCACGGCGGGTTTTTTTCCCTTGCTATTCTTCTTCCTAAGTGTACACTACACAGTACAAATACAAAAGGATCCCTGGCCTTGTCAGTCTCTTAATGGCTGGCTATACTGTTGATGTTGTTCACTGACTGCATGAAATTTAATAATTGTGATGACCACCCACGAGACACTAATAAATTATATATTATATTATGGATCTTTTGACTGATGTTCTTCTGGCTTTTTGCTTTTAGGTGCACAAAAGACAGAGGTGTGTCATCATCATCCACTGTTGTGGTGCCAGACCGACGTCCTGCTGCTGTAGTGTACACAACGTGACGTGTCAGTGACCTGACCAGGCATCTCTGCAACTTGTGCAACTGAGTGCTGTTTTGACATCTGTTGAAGATGCCCCCAAAGAAAGCAGGTAGCAGGTCCTCCGGTACCAAGAAAGTTGCCATGGAGAAGAAGGAACAGAAGAAGAAGGAAGTGTCACTTAAGTCTGGTGTGCCTCCCAAAACCTTTTTTGGTTCACCAAAAATGAGGCCTGCAGCAGCGGTGTCGGGGGGGCAAGCTGGGGGCAGCACCTCCACATCAGTGGGCCCAACCCACCAACCCATGCCCAAGCAGATGAGTGTGGAAGAGGTAGCCAGCCTTATGGTAGAAAGCAGTGATGCTGAGCCTGAACTAAACTTATCGCTATCTCAAAGTAGTACACAATCCACGCAGGAGGGAACATCATCAACACAGCAGATAAGTGGTCAACAGCCGCAGCTACCGCCCGCAATAGTAGCTGTTCCTCCTGAAGTAGGGGCAGTTCAGGAAATTGAGCCTCATGCAGAGGAAGAAGAGGAAGCCACTCCTTTAGAAGTTGCATTGGCTTTTAAATCCCCAGCAAGGAAAAGGAGGGTTAGTACATCAAGTTCTTCACCAAGCCCCCCTTCTGATGATCTAGATGTCACTTGGAAGCCACAAACTGAGTCTGAGAGGGAAACACATCACAAGAGCAGGCATGGCAAAAGGAAGGTTCCAGAAAGATTTACACTTATGGATGTTGATGTAGAAGAGCAGGTTGATGATGATGATGATGATGAGCCAGTCATCACAAACATCACTCCCGGGCCTGAGGAGATGGAGAGCAACATTTTTACATTATCCAAAATGGATGCGAGGGATGTAGCACGCATACCTCCAACACAGGTAACACCAACACGACCTCCAGCTTCCATATTTACATTAGCAAAGGGCCGGCAGCGTCCTACATCCAGCACAACAAGCACCACCTCAGCAGAAGTAGGTAGTGGTCCTGCACAGAGTCAAATTCAACACACACCCTCCAGTTCATCCGGCATTGGAAGTGGGAGTGGCACCTCCAGCAGGAGACAAAAGTTAAGCTCCCCAGTGTGGGACTACTTTACGGTTAGCCCAAAGGAGGGGAACATTGCTGTATGCTCCGTTTGTCATTCCTCTGTTAGCCGTGGAAAGCTTGGTACAAACTATGGTACCGGAGGCCAAATGACCCATCTGAAAAAACACCACGCAATCCAGTGGGAGGAGCACCTTAGGCTCATCAAAACTGGAACCATTGCTGTTGGGCATAAACGAGTAGAAAGTCCGCTCACGGTGGAACAGGAAAAAGAGGGAGACATTCTCTGTGCTAGTGGTAGACAAAGTAGCCCTGTCCCCAGCACTGCAGTGGTAACGCCCACATCCTCAGCCACATCTCATAGGCACAAGAGTAAGAGCCAGCCTGAGACACCAAGGAGTACTGCTGGGCCAAAAAGTGCGAAGTCGACCACAGGAAGGAATACCATGCAGCCTACCATTCTTAGCATGTTTAGTAGGCCGGAGGGGCAGTACGAACGCAATCACCCAATAGCACGTTTGTACAATGCTAAGCTGGCAAAAATGTTAGCACTGGACCTTCTCCCTTTTTCTTTTGTTGAAGGGGTGGGTTTTCTTGAGTTTGTGACCTCCATCTGCCCAAAATGGAAAGTTCCCAGCCGCTACTATTTTGCAAGAGTTGCTGTTCCAGCACTACATCACGACGTGCTGGAATTGCTTGGAAAAGCCTTAAAACAGAGTGCTGTTCAGAGTATACACCTGACAACAGACATGTGGACCAGTTGCCAAGCCACTGATTACATGTGCATCACTGCACACTGGGTCTCTTTTTCGGGTGTTAAAGATAAGATATCTGACGGCGTTGTTGACACCGCTGAGATTTTTAAAGACACTCGCAAACATGCAACTGTAGCCATGTTTGCAATGGAGAAATCTCATACTGCTGCTAACATTTTGGATGAGTTTAACAGCAAGGTGTTTGAGTGGCTGCGACCAAGAGGTCTTACCATTGGTTTTGTTGCCACGGACAATGGCAGTAATGTAGTTCGGGCCATGAAAGATGGTGGGTATTTCAGGGTGCCATGTTTGGCACACTGCATTAACATTGTTGTGCAAGACTTTCTGAAAAATGAAAGCAAAGTCAGAAGCTTACTGACCACCTGCAGAAGAATATGCACACATTTCAACCATTCTTTTAAAGCCCGGAAGGAGCTGAGGGTGATTCAACGTGAGCATAAAATGCCAGTCAAAGCACTCATCCAAGAGGTGCCAACACGTTGGAACTCAACGTATTACATGCTTGAGCGTCTGTTTGAGCAGTACATACCACTTAATGCTTATGTCATGAAAAGGTCAGGGGATCCTACAGTGAAAGGCATGAGAGTTGAGATGGCCCAATGGGACCTTGTCAAAAGCCTGACAGAGATGCTACTTCCTTTTGAGGTCTTCACCCGTGAAGTGAGCCGGGAGGACTGTACTATGGGCCAAGCTATCCCATTGTTGTACATGCTAGAGCAACAGCTGAAGGAGGTGGCAGAAATGTACGCAGATGTGGATGACAAAGTAGACGCACATTCTTTGGCAGACACCTTATCCGCTCGCTTATCTCACAATACAAGGATTCAAAATAACATTCTGTCAGATCCACATTACATTACTGCCTCAATTTTGGATCCACGTTACAAATTATTGCTGCGCAGTAATGAAGTCATTCCTTTTTCAGAAGTGAATGTTGCCCAGTACAAAACTTTGATAGCTGAGGAAGCCACTGAGTTTGAAAACGAAAGGATCTTCATTAAAGGCCCGCCCCTCCAGGGCAGAAAAAGTACTGCAGGGCACCCAGAACGAAGTTCTACTTCAGAAGCCAAGAGCAGTGCGTTTGCCTCCCAGCAGTCAACACTGCCAGCAGCAATAACATCAACAGCACCAACAGGATCATCAGGCACATGTACAAAAACGGCAGGTGATTGGTTTCTACGGAAAGGGTATTGCACATCAATGACTGATGCAAAGGCAAAAGAGGCCCAGGAAATCGGAGCACCCCTGAACATTGAGCGGATGGTTCAGGCCTATCTAGATGACACAACAGAGGTCTACATGGAGCAAAGCCCATTGGTGTATTGGTATGGGAAAAGAAGCCAATGGCCAGTGCTCAGCAGGCTGGCGATAAAGTATGTGGCTTGCCCTGTTGCAAGTGTCTCTTCAGAGCGTGTTTTCAGTGCTGCTGGTGCCATTGTTACTGTCAAAAGGACCAGTCTCTCGCCCAAAAGTGTTGAGAGGTTAACCATGATCAAAATGAATCAACACTTTATACCACCAGAGTACAAAATACGTGAATCACAGGAGGAAGAGGAGAGTGACTTTGATGACATAAGTAGTGGATTGTTAGACGTACTGCTGTCCGAACCACCAGAGTTTGAGGACGAGCTCCTCTTCCCTGACAACTAGGCTTTCAAATTGTTCTCCCTTCCTTTATTTGTGTGTGACTGTGTGTATCTGTTTTTCTGGTTCAAAATCTACATTCACAACAAAGCCATCAACAGTTTCCTTTTTTTATTTCCCTATTGGAGTTGCACGTCTGTGCATAACTGTCCACTCCACTCCTCAGGGTCCTGCTCCATGTTCCTTACTCTCCCTAAGTACATTTCAAGCAAGTCAGACATTGGATGGAGATGGAGAATAGTACAATACATGTTGCCTCTAACAGTCCCTCCATAAGAAGTGAAACGTGACTCCACCTATATTCCATTTTGTTTCCAATCCGAAAGAAACTCATCACTGACTGGCAGAAGGCTAGGCAGGCATCAGATCAGACAGCCAAAGAGAACACCAAGACAGGTAATGAGTGATTATTGTGAATGATGGTGGCATGCATTGCATTGGATGCTGGCTGACTACGAAGAATTGTGCATGCCATGAAGTAGAAATATACTAGTTTATCGACAAAGTACAAGTGACTCAGGTGTGGTGACAGTTAATGTTTCCTTGTTGTTTAATAATGACCACATTGTACTCCTACCACTGCAGGTGCCGGCCAATATCCGTTGCAATTTGGTAATATGGAATATATTATAAACGTAATCAGTCACTACAGACTGAGTTGGTGTTGGAGAATACGTACCACACGGTCACCATCATTGAGGATGCTGAGCATACTATCTTTGCACACAGTCAGTTGGATTGGAGAAAATTTATGGAATAACAGGTAAAAAGTTTGAACAAGAACCACAGCAGACCTAGGCTAGATGTCCTTGTAGTGGTGTGGACTGGAGTAGAGTGTAGTGGTATGACGGACAGTGGCGCATTGATTTAGTCACTTCATTGGGAAAATTCTAGGTTGCTGCAGTGCATTTGACATTTCTCTGGCTCGGTCAAAATGTAAGTAAGGGGTAGGGTGCCTGGCCTGTGCCGCGGTTCTCCTGTTCTGTGGCTGTGCTGGCTCCTGAATCCTGTCCCGTTGTTGTTGTACCTTAATGCTTGCTGTAGAGTAGACACACTATGTAGCCTATCCAAGCTGCCTCAGTCTGAAAGTGTTCTCTCCAGAGTGTTGTCTTGCACTCCACTGTAATTGAGTTTATTGTTGTAAAGGCTGTAATTTTTCAATACCCCGTTTGTTTTTCCATCTACACTTACAGGCCGGCCTTTACCCTGTGCTACAGTGGGAGAAACGACTCACACGTACCTTACCAATACGCATCAGGCTTTTCATGGGCTGACATAAAAGGTAAAAAGTTTGAACAAGAACCACAGCAGACCTAGGCGAGATGTCCTTGTAGTGGTGTGGACTGGAGTAGAGTGTAGTGGTATGACGGACATTGGCGCATTGATTTAGTCACTTCATTGGGAAAATTCTAGGTTGCTGCAGTGCATTTGACATTTCTCTGGCTCGGTCAAAATGTAAGTAAGGGGTAGGGTGCCTGGCCTGTGCCGCGGTTCTCCTGTTCTGTGGCTGTGCTGGCTCCTGAATCCTGTCCCGTTGTTGTACCTTAATGCTTGCTGTAGAGTAGACACACTATGTAGCCTATCCAAGCTGCCTCAGTCTGAAAGTGTTCTCTCCAGAGTGTTGTCTTGCACTCCACTGTAATTGAGTTTATTGTTGTAAAGGCTGTAATTTTTCAATACCCCGTTTGTTTTTCCATCTACACTTACAGGCCGGCCGGCCCTTTACCCTGTGCTACAGTGGGAGAAACGACTCACACGTACCTTACCAATACGCATCAGGCAGGCAGTGATACCCAAGATTGATGTGCGGAGTGTCCATGGAAGGGAGGACCAAGAAGAATGACGAGAATGATGCAACTCCTCATTTGGACCAGGATAATACAGTAACTTTAGTATCATCATTCGTCTTTACATTTATTTGCTTGCTTTTTTCTCTTTAATCATTACGACTGTGTGTTGTGGTTTGTTTGTTAATTGATCCAACTTTTTTTTAGTTTCCTTAGCTAGCTTGAAAAATGAAAGTAAGCCCGGTAGAGCAGGTAATTGGGTTCGGTCTGAGCTCTGAGGGCGTCAGACAGGCAAGGCAAATTTCAATTTCGTCCCTGACTGTACTGTCTCATTGGGTCATAGTAGTTATAGTACAACTCATTATCTCATTAACCATCAAGTTATCATCCTCAGCATGCATGCATTTGCTTTCTCTCACTTCATACTTTGATTTCTTTGATAATGGATCATGGTCGTCTTACAAGATTGTGTTTTACTTTTGTTGTGTCCATGCATATTGTCTGTTTTTCTTTCTCAAACCTTTCCCAAAACCCCACTTCCCATCCAATCATCAATCCCTAACCCTCTTCCCCCGGGCTGTGTGATTTATATTGAGGTGTGATGTGATGACTATGTACACCAATTGATCACACGCTTGCTGGGGCAGATGTGGTGAAAGCAACACTAATTGAATTTCAACTAAGGCAGGGCAAGGATCTTCTTCTGCTTGACCACCCATGCTGTAGTTTACTTTGTGTTCTGTTCCACTCCTCCTCCCTGAGTCTCAGTCAAGTGACTTTCTCTTTCTTTTTTCAAACGCTATTGCCAGTGTCTACTACTACCACCACTATAATGGCATCTACTCCGTCAATTTGGGAAACCAACCATGCAGCCATCAGTGTGCCGAACTTCATCATCAATCACAGGTAAGATAAGTTTGGTGGGAGGTATGGACTAGGAGGAGAGACTGACAGTACTATGACAATTAAAAATAACTCAGTGAGGGGTACTGCATCTATCGGTTTGTGTGTTACAAAATCGGCAGATCTTTTAAATCAAACACTGGCTGTGGGCATGCAGCAGCACGGAAACAAAGTAAACAAGCATGTAACTTACATTGAATTCGGAAAACTGTAACCCACCACAAAAAACATTAACATCATATAAATAAATAGTAAGTATATTTTTAATATCCCCTAACAAAAATAAACTATCCCGCTCTGACCTAACCCACCCCCCTCCCTAATCCCAACGAAACGAAAGTCCAAAGTCCCAATGTCCGTTGAAATCCCCAACGCCCACAAACCCACCCACCAACAAAAGGAATTAAAAAAGGGGCAAACGACGAGGTCCTCTATTGTCGGCGGGCCTTAAGGTGTTTGTCCACAAGGATCTTGACCCGCTCCTCCATGTTCTCCTCCCAGCGGGCCATCCGGCGGAGCAGCTGGCGGCGAAATGCCCTAAAGTTGCTTCCAGAGTGGGGGGCAGCAGTGCTGGAAATCGAGGCGCGGCGGCGGGCAAATGCCGGACCACGGCGCCGTGAAAGTGGAGGCTGGGCCTGACTGGGGCCCGGGGCATTGGAGGAGGCTGCAGCTTCAGCCGCCTCCTCCTCCTCCTCCTCCTGAGCCACCAGCCGGCGATAATGCTCGCAGATGGCCTCCAGTTTCCTGCGCCGGGCCCTAGCGGCCAACTCCTTCCTTGATGGTTTATTGGAAGGAGTATCATCTATATCAAAAAAGAAAAAGAACATGTTGGAGCCAATACTCTTAGCAAAACAGGAACACTAAAATCATTCAACACATAGTGTCACAGTATCACTAGCAAGCACAGTTCATAACATTTGGGATTTGGTGCTGGGGTAAGTATCTCTAATCCTACTTCCTTGGACTCTAACATTTGTGACCGTTTCAGACATTATTTATAAATATAATCGTACTATGTATGTACTGCGGTACACCAGTCGTGCTGTTCTTATCTGTAGTTTAGCCCAATTACATAACCTTGTTGTAGGCGGCATGCCAGGTCCATCAGCTAAGCTTGCACCCAAGAGAAACAGATATGAGCCACATGATGATGCAGACTCACGTTACTTTTATTTACTACTACTGTCTGCAGGTGGGGAAGCTCATCTTTTTGTCTGACGCCTTACGGCCGTTGGCACTGGTCATACTCTGTTACATGAGGGCAAATGGCATGCACAATTTCACTTACACCCTACCATGGGTACTACAAAAAGGCTGATTATTTATTTATCGGATCCAACGATCATTGCTTATATTCATATTATAGATGCTGCTAGTGCTAATACGATATACGACATCAGGTCGGTAGCGGTCGGTGGTGGGAGTGCTGCCGGTCGGTGACGTGGGAAGGTGCAGGGTGGGGATAGTAAACGATGGATTAAGGACATTCACAGGTAATTAAAGAATACATAAAAAAAAAAACATTGCTGCACACAGTAGCACACACTGCATCGCATTCGGCGGTGCAGTGCGCACCTTGAAAATAGTTTTATTATTTTTATGTTGATTACCTGTATTTGGCCGTAACAGTAATACACAGTTTACTCGCCAGTGCCACCCACCCGTCCCCTCCCCATGTCGCCGCCCGCCAACAATCCCACCACCAACCGCTACTGCAGAGGGTACTTTGCTTTCATTGCTTGTGTAACCAATATACATAAACATTAAACAACAGATAGGCCACCCTTTGCAGGCTGGCTGCCCCAATCGTAAATACATTAATAATAATAGGTAGGGAGTGGTCCCCAGAGTGGGAGGAAGGGGTTTCTGCTTGATAATATATGACGTGCTTGCAAACTACTGCAAGTGTACTGTATGCTCATAATACTACCTTGATTCCTCTAGGCTTTGCTACTGTCACGCAGTTTCTGTTACATTTTCTTCAAAGTAAGAATCTCCAGTGACACTTTCCACCTATACTGTCTCTTGGTGATAGTACATCCAGGCATACATCCATTAAAGTAAACGTCTATCCTTTTGAATATATCTCTTAACAAACCTTAGTTGGTTTCACCAACAAACACTCATGCTTCTGCTCCTTCCTTCCTTGCCTTGGCTTTGAGTTTGAACCATAAACACCGCTGATTCTTGCTATCTAGTACTATCCACCCATACTGTGTCGCCCACCCAGGCAGGCATTCTTTCACCTTCCACCCATCCTTCAACAACCCATGCATCTGATCTTATTACTATCAGACTCCTATACATGCTTCCAACAACATATCCTTCTCTGCCGGTCAGTCATATTGTTTATCTCGCCCGTCCTTCCACCCTTAGTGCTTTCCCTCTATGTTCAACACATCCATGAAGGTCATCTGATCTGAGTTTGTCTTCTCCATAAAACATTCACAGCTGATTTTGGAGTCAAATAGAAGAGGCCATTGGTTACTCTACTCACGCTGGTAATGCTACGTAAAGGGTGTCTTCTTCAACCGTTGTATAATGTCGCACAGTACAGTGAAATAGTGAACACAGTTCCATCTAGCTGTAATGTCAAGAAGTAATGAATATAACTTACCGCCGCCGGCCACTGCTGCTGGATCCCCCCTGGGCCCTGTGTCTCCTGCAGGTGCCGCCAGTTCGCCTGCCCCCTCCGGAATGGCCGCATCGCTGGCCCCGACGGCACTGGTGGATGGTAGTGTGCCTAGAAAAAAGCATCAAAAATGTTTTAGATGCCTGTAACCCTCCCCCTATTTTAAGTGTTCACTTGGAACATTGAACAAAAAGTTAATGCGATGCAACATACATCAGCACTAGACAGTAAGTACAGTCAGTAGACAGACACTAGTAGGATATGGTTCCACTTCCTAGGGTCATCTAGTCCTACTCAGCTCTTTTGAAAGTTAGCCTGAGCCATGAGTAACCCTTTTAGATTCATCATGTCGACTACTACTCTTTTGGTGCATATTATACCTGCCAGCGTATTGACATGTGCAGTACATGCCTTTAAGGCCGCCTGACTGTTGCGTACAAGTGAAGAGGTCGAAAAAAAAACAACATATTGACTTTGTTTAGTTTATATTGCTTAGCCATCACACATACATGTTACACTTTTTGGCATGACTGCAAAATGCTAGCATCATTCACCAGTATACTATCTAACGGCTAACTCGCAGCGTTTTTCTCATATATCATAGGCGAAAGATTCCCTTCTACAAACCAGAGATTTACAGAGCATAGTGGCTGCAAGATGATGTAACCAGTATTTCTACGTTCTACGGTGAGGGATCTTCCAGAATTATAAAGATCTTGGCTCTTGTTCTTGTTGTCAATCATGCACTTGTAAATGTTTACTGTTTTAATGTTAGGCTTTTTGCTGGCTTATTGACCATGGCTGTCGTAAATTAAATTTCATATTAACGATGTACAGAGTTTGATACTTGTTTCAAATAAACCTTTTGAACTTACACATAGACTCTGTGGTATTTGGTGTGGTGGAGTGGACTTACACAAGTGTGTGAGCATAATGGTGTTTGTTATTATGTTCTGGATTGTCTCTGTCTCCGTCATCATCAACATTGTGTATCGTCTTCGTGGGGGGGTCGGGAGTGGGACCCTAATGTGAGACACTATAGCTAGTCTGTTAGGGGATCCTGGGTTCTTCGGACTGAGGTGTGATCAGTAAGATCCAACCTCCCATCAGCACCATCCTATTTTGTTGTGCATAGTTCTGTATGTGGCTCTGCAGAATCCTAGACAATAGTAGTATCATGTACTATCCGATCAAAAATACTAGTCAAATATCTGGTTGGGCATTTTGTTTGTGGTAATTGTCAAAGCCTCATCATTGAGAAGACTTCAAGAGGACAACCCAAAGGACAGGACCCAGTGGCTAGAGCTATTGGTCAATCAGAGTTTTATTGTTGCAAAGAAAACCTTCTATTAAAGAGTGGGCAACTGTGCAAGCTTCGCTACACACAGAGTAATAATAGTAATAGTAGTAGTAGTATTAGTAGCACAGAGAGTCATAGCAGAGGGAGTTAGAAGCAACTTCGAGGCAGGGATAAACAGAATTAGTAAACAGTCAAGGTCAAAGAAGTAAGCTTTTGTAAAAAAGAGATTCAGAAAGTTGAACCATAATTTAGAGTTTGGGAAAGAAAAGATGCAGTAACATAACATTTAGGGAAATATAAATGTCAATCTAACCAATGGAGGACTTACTGGGGCCAGCTGCAGGAGCCTCAGTAGAGGAGAGGTCCTGGGGTTCCCCCGCCGACTCCGACCCCGTCTTCTTGCCCCTGGGTGGTGCTGATGATCATGTAAAATATAATAAAGAAAGAGACCAACATTAAGGAGTGCTGTGAGAAAAATAATAAATCATTTGGAAAAACAATAAGTCAAAGAACATTTTAGGAAACAACAAGTGCAATAAAATTGACCTATCTAATCAGATGGATCGACTACTGGCTGCTTCCTAGTGCATTTACGGATCGTCTACTTATTTATGAACACTCCAGTGTTCCTTGATCATTCTGATTCCAAATACTAACAAAGCCTAGTAAGTACCACCTGACCTACACCACCTATTCCAGACGGGCCAATTGTTCACTAAGTCTGCACTTCAATTTTTTTCAGCCATCAAATGCATAGATGATGAGATGGAGGACACATGCATAGTTGCATACATTAGTGCATACATACAACAAATTGTGGGTTGGTTGCATAATGCTGATCTAGTTCTGCTACTGACTGACCATGCTAAGCCTACCACTCACTAAACAAAGTACAAAAGGTTCGACGGAGGACTGGGGTAAGCAGCACTCAGTGACAGAGGATGCGTCACGCAGACCGCATAAAACAATTAGTAACTACTACTAACAAACTAAACCTAGTATCCAATATCCATCCACCACTATTTCACAGTAGGACAATGGAAGGACTAGAGTCTCTCTAGCAAATCGCATTACCTAACTTCAGTTCTGTAAAGTAAACTCTTACATAATCAGCATCAGCACAAGCTAGCGCAAACTACGTTGCAAACAAGTAAGAGTACCACCGTGCACCTGGGTCCTTAAATCAAAGAACATTTTGCTTTTTGGAACGTAATACCAGCAACGCTTGGCACGCAGCAGTAATCTTGTTGTTCATCTAATTTAATATACACAATCAGTTACTCACCAAGCCCGATGACCTCGACACCTAGCAGGTCCAACAGGTCCTGCTCCCGGTCCAGGATGTCGGACCACCGGTGAGCTAGCTGGTTGTGGGTGCGCCGGATCCCAGTGCACCGGAACACGGCCCGGCGCACCTTCGCCCACCGACGGTGCCGCTCCTGGGTAGCGTACCCGGAGCCGGGCCTGCCGCCTGCTGCCAAGGTCAAGGGGAGGAGGCGCTGGATGAAAAAAACAAGAGCCGCCACCTCCTCCTCCCCAAACAGTTGCCGGGCCTGCACCCCTGCAGGACGCATTCTGCCGCAAGGCAGGCGGCGCTTCTCTGCGCCTGCAGGTCCCTTGCCCTTGGGACTTGGTGTGCCCTTGGCCATGGTTCTGGGGTGGGTGGGAGGTGGAAAAGAAAAGTCCGAAGGGGAAAAAAAGTTAGGGGGAAGAAGATAGAAAGAACTTTATAAAAGTAACAAAAACACAGTAAAAGTAGAAATAAAATGCAAAATATAAACTGAGGCAAACAGAGAGATAGATAATAACTAAAAAAAGTCAGGAAAAAGGCTTTAAAGACAAAGGATTGCTGTGATAAAGGGAGGATACAAAAGTAGGCCCAGAAACATGGCATAGAGTGAAAAACAAGATGGCCGCGCCCATTCGCGACCACGTGGGTAAGTTCGCGCGATATTTCTCGCGAACATGTACAATTTATCGCGAACAAGTAAAATGCGCTCCCGAACACGTCAATGCACATCGCGAACACGTTATCCGCGACCCGGAACAGGAAATAAGGCATCGCGAGCGGGCGGGACTATAGAAAAACAAGATGGCCGCGCCCATTGGCGACCGCATGGGTAAGATCGCGAGATATATCCCCCGAGCATGCAAACAGTTCCCCGAACATGCTTACCGCGCTCGCGAACAAGAAAAAGCCATCGCGAACAGGTTGCCACAAGCAACTACGCAAGCTCGCGAAGCTTCGCGAAGGTCGCGTAGTGCAATGACATCTTCGCGAAGCTTCGCGAAGCGCGACTACGCGAACTACGCCCAGGGTTAATTAAAATGACTCTTAACACACTTATTTTAGTTCCAAAAGTGATAATTCACATGCAATTGTAATTTACAGTCAAAACATTAAACATTAAAAAATAACCATTTCTGACCATTTTCAGAAAGTTCGACAGGTCACGGGTCATCATTTTTCATCAGAAAATTGATTTTTTGGACTGTAGAAAAAGAGATTCAAAATATCATTTGGATTGTGCCTCATGTTGAATAACTACTTTTTAAAGCCTCAATGTGACCAAAATTGCTAATTTTTACAGACTTTTTCTTCTACTCAAAAGCTTCTATTTCGACCATTTTCAGGCATTAAAATGACTCTTAACACACTTATTTTAGTTCCAAAAGTGATAATTCACATGCAATAGTCATTTACAGTCAAAAAATAAACATTAAAAAATTACCATTTCTGACCATCTGGAGAAAGTTCAACAGGTCACGGTTCATCGTTTTTCATCAGAAAATTGATTTTTTGGACTGTAGAAAAATGGATTCAAAATGTCATTTGGATTGTGCCTCATGCTGAATAACTAAATTTTCAAGCCTCATTGTGACCAAAATTGCCATTTTTACAGACTTTTTCTCCCACTCAGAAGCTTCTATTTCGACCAATTTCAGGTATTAAAATGACTCTAAAAACACTTATTTTAGTTCCAAAAGTGATAATTCACATGCAATAGTCATTTACAGTCAAAACATTAAGCATTAAAAACTTACCATTTCTGACCATCTGGAGAAAGTTTGACAGGTCACGGGTCATCGTTTTTCATCAGAAAATTGATTTTTTTGGACCCGTAGAAAAATAGATTCATAATGTCATTTGGATTGTGCCTCATGTTGAATAACTACTTATTGAAGCCTCAATGTGACCAAAATTGCCATTTTTATAGACTTTTTCTCCTACTCAAAGCTTCTATTTCGACCAATTTTAGGAATCTAAATGACCTAAACACACGTATTTTAGTTCCAAAAGTGATAACTCACATGCAATAGTCATTTACAGTCAAAAAATTAAACATAAAAAATTACCATTTCTGACCATTTTGAGAAAGTTCGACAGGTCACGGTTCATCGTTTTTCATCAGAAAATTGATTTTTTGGACTGTAGAAAAATTGATTGAAAATGTCATTTGGATTGTGCCTCATTTTGAATAACTACTTTTTAAAGCCTCAATGTGACCAAAATTGCCAGTTTTACATACTTTTTCTCCTACTCAGAAGCTTTTATTTCGACCAATTTCAGGCATTAAAATGTCTCTAAACACAATTATTTTAGTTCCAAAAGTGATAATTCACATGCAATAGTCATTACAGTCAAAAAATTAAACAGTAAAAAATTACCATTTCTGACCATCTGGAGAAAGTTCAACAGGTCACGGTTCATCCTTTTTCATCAGAAAATTGATTTTTTTGGACTGTAGAAAAAGAGATTCAAAATGTCATTTGGATTGTGCCTCATGTTGAATAACTACTTTTTAAAGCCTCAATGTGACCAAAATCGCAATTTTTACAGACTTTTTCTCTTACTCAGAAGCTTCTATTTCGACCATTTTTAGGCATTAAAATGACTCTTAACACACTTATTTTAGTTCCAAAAGTGATAATTCACATGCAATTGTAATTTACAGTCAAAACATTAAACATTAAAAAATAACCATTTCTGACCATTTTGAGAAAGTTCGACAGGTCACGGGTCATCATTTTTCATCAGAAAATTGATTTTTTGGACTGTAGAAAAAGAGATTCAAAATATCATTTGGATTGTGCCTCATGTTGAATAACTACTTTTTAAAGCCACAATGTGACCAAAATTGCTAATTTTTACAGACTTTTTCTTCTACTCAAAAGCTTCTATTTCGACCATTTTCAGGCATTAAAATGACTCTTAACACACTTATTTTAGTTCCAAAAGTGATAATTCACATGCAATAGTCATTTACAGTCAAAAAATTGAACATTAAAAAATTACCATTTCTGACCATTTTGAGAAAGATCGACAGGACAAGGGTCATCATTTTTCATCAGAAAATTGATTTTTTGGACTGTAAAAAAAAGATTCAAAATGTCATTTGGGTTGTGCCTCATGTTGAATAACTACTTTTAAAAGCCTCAATGTGACCAAAATTGCAATTTTTACAGACTTTTTCTCCGACTCAGAAGCTTCTATTTCGACCGATTACAGGCATTAAAATGACTCTAAACACACTTATTTTAGTTCCAAAAGTGATAATTCACATGCAATAGTCATTACAGTCAAAAAATTAAACATTAAAAAGTTACCATTTCTGACCATCTGGAGAAAGTTCAACAGGTCACGGTTCATCGTTTTTCATCAGAAAATTGATTTTTTGGACTGTAGAAAAATGGATTCAAAATGTCATTTGGATTGTGCCTCATGTTGAATAACTACTTATTGAAGCCTCAATGTGACCAAAATTGCCATTTTTATAGACTTTTTCTCCTACTCAAAGCTTCTATTTCGACCAATTTTAGGAATCTAAATGACCTAAACACACGTATTTTAGTTCCAAAAGTGATAACTCACATGCAATAGTCATTTACAGTCAAAAAATTAAACATAAAAAATTACCATTTCTGACCATTTTGAGAAAGTTCGACAGGTCACGGTTCATCGTTTTTCATCAGAAAATTGATTTTTTGGACTGTAGAAAAATTGATTGAAAATGTCATTTGGATTGTGCCTCATTTTGAATAACTACTTTTTAAAGCCTCAATGTGACCAAAATTGCCAGTTTTACATACTTTTTCTCCTACTCAGAAGCTTTTATTTCGACCAATTTCAGGCATTAAAATGTCTCTAAACACAATTATTTTAGTTCCAAAAGTGATAATTCACATGCAATAGTCATTACAGTCAAAAAATTAAACAGTAAAAAATTACCATTTCTGACCATCTGGAGAAAGTTCAACAGGTCACGGTTCATCCTTTTTCATCAGAAAATTGATTTTTTTGGACTGTAGAAAAAGAGATTCAAAATGTCATTTGGATTGTGCCTCATGTTGAATAACTACTTTTTAAAGCCTCAATGTGACCAAAATCGCAATTTTTACAGACTTTTTCTCTTACTCAGAAGCTTCTATTTCGACCATTTTTAGGCATTAAAATGACTCTTAACACACTTATTTTAGTTCCAAAAGTGATAATTCACATGCAATTGTAATTTACAGTCAAAACATTAAACATTAAAAAATAACCATTTCTGACCATTTTGAGAAAGTTCGACAGGTCACGGGTCATCATTTTTCATCAGAAAATTGATTTTTTGGACTGTAGAAAAAGAGATTCAAAATATCATTTGGATTGTGCCTCATGTTGAATAACTACTTTTTAAAGCCACAATGTGACCAAAATTGCTAATTTTTACAGACTTTTTCTTCTACTCAAAAGCTTCTATTTCGACCATTTTCAGGCATTAAAATGACTCTTAACACACTTATTTTAGTTCCAAAAGTGATAATTCACATGCAATAGTCATTTACAGTCAAAAAATTGAACATTAAAAAATTACCATTTCTGACCATTTTGAGAAAGATCGACAGGACAAGGGTCATCATTTTTCATCAGAAAATTGATTTTTTGGACTGTAAAAAAAAGATTCAAAATGTCATTTGGGTTGTGCCTCATGTTGAATAACTACTTTTAAAAGCCTCAATGTGACCAAAATTGCAATTTTTACAGACTTTTTCTCCGACTCAGAAGCTTCTATTTCGACCGATTACAGGCATTAAAATGACTCTAAACACACTTATTTTAGTTCCAAAAGTGATAATTCACATGCAATAGTCATTACAGTCAAAAAATTAAACATTAAAAAGTTACCATTTCTGACCATCTGGAGAAAGTTCAACAGGTCACGGTTCATCGTTTTTCATCAGAAAATTGATTTTTTGGACTGTAGAAAAATGGATTCAAAATGTCATTTGGATTGTGCCTCATGCTGAATAACTAAATTTTCAAGCCTCATTGTGACCAAAATTGCCATTTTTACAGACTTTTTCTCCCACTCAGAAGCTTCTATTTCGACCAATTTCAGGTATTAAAATGACTCTAAAAACACTTATTCTAGTTCCAAAAGTGATAATTTACATGCAATAGTAATTTACAGTCAAAACATTAAGCATTAAAAACTTACCATTTCTGACCATCTGGAGAAAGTTTGACAGGTCACGGGTCATCGTTTTTCATCAGAAAATTGATTTTTTGGACCCGTAGAAAAATAGATTCATAATGTCATTTGGATTGTGCCTCATGTTGAATAACTACTTATTGAAGCCTCAATGTGACCAAAATTGCCATTTTTATAGACTTTTTCTCCTACTCAGAAGCTTCTATTTCGACCAATTTCAGGCATTAAAATGACTCTAAACGCACTTATTTTAGTTCCAAAAGTGATAATTCACATGCAATAGTCATTTACAGTCAATAAATTAAACATTAAAAACTTACAATTTCTGACCATCTGGAGAAAGTTCAACAGGTCACGGGTCATCGTTTTTCATCAGAAAATTGATTTTTTGGCCTGTAGAAAAAATGATTCAAAATGTCATTTGGATTGTGCCTCATGTTGAATACCTACATTTTAAAGCATCAATGTGACCAAAAATGCCATTTTTACAGACTTTTTCTCCTACTCAAAGCTTCTATTTCGACCAATTTTAGGAATCTAAATGACCTAAACACACGTATTTTAGTTCCAAAAGTGATAATTCACATGCAATAGTCATTTACAGTCAAAAAACTAAACATCAAAAATTACCATTTCTGACCATTTTGAGAAAGTTCGACAGGTCACGGTTCATCGTTTTTCATCAGAAAATTGATTTTTTGGACTGTAGAAAAATTGATTGAAAATGTCATTTGGATTGTGCCTCATTCTGAATAACTACTTTATAAAGCCTCAATGTGTGCAAAATTGCCATTTTTACAGACATTTTTCTCCTACTCAGAAGCTTCTATTTCGACCCATTTCAGGCATTAAAATGACTCTAAACACACTTATTTTAGTTCCAAAAGTGATAATTCACATGCAATAGTCATTGACTTTACAAAAAATAAACATTAAAAAATTACCATTTATGACCATTTTGAGAAAGTTCGACAGGTCACGGGTCATCATTTTTCATCAGAAAATTTATTTTTTGGACTGTAGAAAAAGAGATTCAAAATATCATTTGGATTGTGCCTCATGTTGAATAACTACTTTTTAAAGCCTCAATGTGACCAAAATTGCTAATTTTTACAGACTTTTTCTTCTACTCAAAAGCTTCTATTTCGACCATTTTCAGGCATTAAAATGACTCTTAACACACTTATTTTAGTTCCAAAAGTGATAATTCACATGCAATAGTCATTTACAGTCAAAAAATTGAACATTAAAAAATTACCATTTCTGACCATTTTGAGAAAGATCGACAGGACACGGGTCATCATTTTTCATCAGAAAATTGATTTTTTGGACTGTAGAAAAAGAGATTCAAAATATCATTTGGATTGTGCCTCATGTTGAATAACTACTTTTTAAAGCCTCAATGTGACCAAAATTGCTAATTTTTACAGACTTTTTCTTCTACTCAGAAGCTTCTATTTCGACCATTTTCAGGCATTACAATGACTCTTAACACACTTATTTTAGTTCCAAACGTGATAATTCACATGCAGTAGTCATTTACAGTCACTAAATTAAACATTAAAAACTTACCATTTCTGACCATCTGGAGAAAGTTCGACAGGTCACAGGTCATCGTTTTTCATCAGAAAATTGATTTTTTGGACTGTAAAAAAAAAAGATTCAAAATGTCATTTGGGTTGTGCCTCATGTTGAATAACTACTTTTAAAAGCCTCATTGTGACCAAAATTGCCATTTTTACAGACTTTTTCTCCCACTCAGAAGCTTCTATTTCGACCAATTTCAGGTATTAAAATGACTCTAAAAACACTTATTTTAGTTCCAAAAGTGATAATTCACATGCAATAGTCATTTACAGTCAAAACATTAAGCATTAAAAACTTACCATTTCTGACCATCTGGAGAAAGTTTGACAGGTCACGGGTCATCGTTTTTCATCAGAAAATTGATTTTTTGGACCCGTAGAAAAATAGATTCATAATGTCATTTGGATTGTGCCTCATGTTGAATAACTACTTATTGAAGCCTCAATGTGACCAAAATTGCCATTTTTATAGACTTTTTCTCCTACTCAGAAGCTTCTATTTTGCCCAATTTCAGGCATTAAAATGACTCTAAACGCACTTATTTTAGTTCCAAAAGTGATAATTCACATGCAATAGTCATTTACAGTCAATAAATTAAACATTAAAAACTTACCATTTCTGACCATCTGGAGAAAGTTCAACAGGTCACGGGTCATCGTTTTTCAACAGAAAATTGATTTTTTGGCCTGTAGAAAAAATGATTCAAAATGTCATTTGGATTGTGCCTCATGTTGAATAACTACATTTTAAAGCATCATTTTGACCAAAAATGCCATTTTTACAGACTTTTTCTCCTACTCAAAGCTTCTATTTCGACCAATTTTAGGAATCTAAATGACCTAAACACACGTATTTTAGTTCCAAAAGTGATAATTCACATGCAATAGTCATTTACAGTCAAAACATTAAACATTAAAAACTTACCATTTCTGACCATCTGGAGAAAGTTTGACAGGTCACGGGTCATCGTTTTTCATCAGAAAATTGATTTTTTGGACCCGTAGAAAAATAGATTCATAATGTCATTTGGATTGTGCCTCATTCTGAATAACTACTTTTTAAAGCATCAATGTGTGCAAAATTGCCATATTTACAGACATTTTTCTCCTACTCAGAAGCTTCTATTTCGACCCATTTCAGGCATTAAAATGACTCTAAACACACTTATTTTAGTTCCAAAAGTGATAATTCACATGCAATAGTCATTTACAGTCAAAACATTAAACATTAAAAACTTACCATTTCTGACCATCTGGAGAAAGTTTGACAGGTCACGGGTCATCGTTTTTCATCAGAAAATTGATTTTTGGACCCGTAGAAAAATAGATTCATAATGTCATTTGGATTGTGCCTCATGTTGAATAAC
The DNA here is from genome assembly GCF_964204655.1 of Triturus cristatus. Lineage (NCBI taxonomy): Eukaryota > Metazoa > Chordata > Amphibia > Caudata > Salamandridae > Triturus > Triturus cristatus. Next base: position 860,285,489 of record NC_140587.1, read on the forward strand.
TACTTTTTAAAGCCTCAATGTGACCAAAATTGCCATTTTTATAGACTTTTTCTCCTACTCAAAGCTTCTATTTTGACCAATTTTAGGAATCTAAATCACCTAAACACACGTATTTTAGTTCCAAAAGTGATAATTCTTATGCAATAGTCATTTACAGTCAAAAAATTTAACATAAAAAATTACCATTTCTGACCATTTTGAGAAAGTTGGACAGGTCACGGTTCATCGTTTTTCATCAGAAAATTGATTTTTTGGACTGTAGAAAAATTGATTGAAAATGTCATTTGGATTGTGCCTCATTCTGAATAACTACTTTTTAAAGCCTCAATGTGTGCAAAATTGCCATTTTTACAGACATTTTTCTCCTACTCAGAAGCTTCTATTCCAACCAATTTCAGGCATTAAAATGACTCTAAACACACTTATTTAGTTCCAAAAGTGATAATTCACATGCAATAGTCATTACAGTCACAAAATTAAACATTAAAAAATTACCATTTCTGACCATCTGGAGAAAGTTCAACAGGTCACGGGTCATCGTTTTTCATCAGAAGATTGATTTTTTGGACTGTAGAAAAATTGATTCAAAATGTCATTTGGATTGTGCCTCATGCTGAATAACTACATTTTAAAGCCTCAATGTGACCAAAATTGCCATTTTTACAGACTTTTTCTCCTCCTCAGAAGCTTCTATTTCAACCAATTTTAGGCATTCAAATGACTCTAAACACACATATTTTAGTTTCAAAAGTGATAATTCACTTGAAAAAGTAATTTACAGTCAACAAATGAAACATGAAAAAATAAGCATTTCTGACCATTTTGTGAAAGTTCGACCACGGGTCATCGTTTTTCATCACAAAATTGAGTTTTTTGGACTGTAGAAAAAAAGATTCAAAATTTCATTTGGATTGTGCCTCATGTTGAATAACTACTTTTTAAAGCCTCAATGTCACCAAAATTGCCATTTTTACAGACTTTTTCTCCTACTCAAAAGCTTCTATTTCGACCAATTTTAGGCATTCAAATGACCTAAGCACACTTATTTTAGTTCCAAAAGTGATAATTCAAATGCAATAGTCATTTACAGTCAATAAATTAAACATTAAAAACTTACCATTTCTGACCATCTGGAGAAAGTTCGACAGGTCATGGGTCATCGTTTTTCATCAGAAAATGTATTGTTTGGACTGTAGAAAAAATGATTCAAAATGTCATTTGGGTTGTGCCTCATGTTGAATAACTACATTTTAAAGTATCAATGTGACCAAAATTGCCATTTTTACAGACTTTTTCTCCTACTCAGAAGCTTCTATTTCGACCAATTTTAGGAATTTAAATGACCTAAACACACGTATTTTAGTTCCAAAAGTGATAATTCACATGCAATAGTCATTTACTTTCAAAAAAATAAACATTAGAAAAATACAATTTCTGAACTTTTTTTGAAAGTTCGACAGGTCACGGATCATCGTTTTTCGTCAGAAAATTGATTTTTTGGACTGTAGAAAAAAAAATTTAAAATGTCATTTGGATTGTGCCTCATGTTGAATAACTACTTTTTAAAGCCTCAATGTGACCAAAATTGCCATTTTTACAGACTTTTTCTCCTACTCAGAAGCTTCTATTTCGACCATTTTCAGGAATTAAAATGACTCTTAGGACACTTATTTTAGTTCCAAAAGTGATAATTCACATGCAATAGTCATTTACTTTACAAAAAATAAACATTAAAAAATTACCATTTATGACCATTTTGAGAAAGATCGATAGGTCACGGGTCATCGTTTTTCATCAGAAAATTGATTTTTTGTACTTTAGAAAAAAAGATTCAAAATGTCATTTGGATTGTGCCTCATGTTGAATAACTACTTTTTAAAGCCTCAATGTGACCAAAATTGCAATTTTTACAGACTTTTTCTCCTACTCAGAAGCTTCTATTTCGACCATTTTCAGGCATTAAAATGACTCTAAACACACTTATTTTAGTTCCAAAAGTGATACTTCACATGCAATAGTCATTTACTTTAAAAAAAAAAAGATTTAAAAATTACCATTTCTGACCATTTTGAGAAAGTTCGACAGGTCACGGGTCATCGTATTTTCACAGAATATTGATTTTTTAGACTGTAGAAAAAAGATTCAAAATGTCATTTGGATTGTGCCTCATTTTGAATAACTACTTTTGAAAGCCTCAATGTGACCAAAATTGCCATTTTTACAGACATTTCTCCTTCTCAGAAGCTTCTATTTCGACCATTTTCAGGCATTAAAATGACTCTAAACACACTTATTTTAGTTCCAAAAGTGATAATTCACATGCAATAGTCATTTACAGTCAAAAAATAAACATTAAAAAATTACCATTTCTGACCATCTGGAGAAAGTTCAACAGGTCACGGTTCATCGTTTTTCATCAGAAAATTGATTTTTTGGACTGTAGAAAAATAGATTCAAAATGTCATTTGGATTGTGCCTCATGCTGAATAACTAAATTTTCAAGCCTCATTGCGACCAAAATTGCCATTTTTGCAGACTTTTTCTCCCACTCAGAAGCTTCTATTTTGATCAATTTCAGGTATTAAAATGACTCTAAAAACACTTATTTTAGTTCCAAAAGTGATAATTCACATGCAATAGTCATTTACAGTCAAAACATTAAGCATTAAAAACTTACCATTTCTGACCATCTGGAGAAAGTTTGACAGGTCACGGGTCATCGTTTTTCATCAGAAAATTGATTTTTTTGGACCCGTAAAAAAATAGATTCATAATGTCATTTGGATTGTGCCTCATGTTGAATAACTACTTATTGAAGCCTCAATGTGACCAAAATTGCCATTTTTATAGACTTTTTCTCCTACTCAAAGCTTCTATTTCGACCAATTTTAGGAATCTAAATGACCTAAACACACGTATTTTAGTTCCAAAAGTGATAACTCACATGCAATAGTCATTTACAGTCAAAAAATTAAACATAAAAAATTACCATTTCTGACCATTTTGAGAAAGTTCGACAGGTCACGGTTCATCTTTTTTCATCAGAAAATTGATTTTTTGGACTGTAGAAAAATTGATTGAAAATGTCATTTGGATTGTGCCTCATTTTGAATAACTACTTTTTAAAGCCTCAATGTGACCAAAATTGCCAGTTTTACATACTTTTTCTCCTACTCAGAAGCTTTTATTTCGACCAATTTCAGGCATTAAAATGTCTCTAAACACAATTATTTTAGTTCCAAAAGTGATAATCCACATGCAATAGTCATTACAGTCAAAAAATTAAACAGTAAAAAGTTACCATTTCTGACCATCTGGAGAAAGTTCAACAGGTCACGGTTCATCCTTTTTCATCAGAAAATTGATTTTTTTGGACTGTAGAAAAAGAGATTCAAAATGTCATTTGGATTGTGCCTCATGTTGAATAACTACTTTTTAAAGCCTCAATGTGACCAAAATCGCAATTTTTACAGACTTTTTCTCTTACTCAGAAGCTTCTATTTCGACCATTTTTAGGCATTAAAATGACTCTTAACACACTTATTTTAGTTCCAAAAGTGATAATTCACATGCAATTGTAATTTCCAGTCAAAACATTAAACATTAAAAAATAACCATTTCTGACCATTTTGAGAAAGTTCGACAGGTCACGGGTCATCATTTTTCATCAGAAAATTGATTTTTTGGACTGTAGAAAAAGAGATTCAAAATATCATTTGGATTGTGCCTCATGTTGAATAACTACTTTTTAAAGCCACAATGTGACCAAAATTGCTAATTTTTACAGACTTTTTCTTCTATTCAAAAGCTTCTATTTCGACCATTTTCAGGCATTAAAATGACTCTTAACACTCTTATTTTAGTTCCAAAAGTGATAATTCACATGCAATAGTCATTTACAGTCAAAAAATTGAACATTAAAAAATTACCATTTCTGACCATTTTGAGAAAGATCGACAGGACACGGGTCATCATTTTTCATCAGAAAATTGATTTTTTGGACTGTAAAAAAAGAGATTCAAAATGTCATTTGGGTTGTGCCTCATGTTGTATAACTACTTTTAAAAGCCTCAATGTGACCAAAATTGCCATTTTTACAGACTTTTTCTCCGACTCAGAAGCTTCTATTTCGACCGATTACAGGCATTAAAATGACTCTAAACACACTTATTTTAGTTCCAAAAGTGATAATTCACATGCAATAGTCACTACAGTCAAAAAATTAAACATTAAAAAGTTACCATTTCTGACCATCTGGAGAAAGTTCAACAGGTCACGGTTCATCGTTTTTCATCAGAAAATTGATTTTTTGGACTGTAGAAAAATGGATTCAAAATGTCATTTGGATTGTGCCTCATGCTGAATAACTAAATTTTCAAGCCTCATTGTGACCAAAATTGCCATTTTTACAGACTTTTTCTCCCACTCAGAAGCTTCTATTTTGATCAATTTCAGGTATTAAAATGACTCTAAAAACACTTATTTTAGTTCCAAAAGTGATAATTCACATGCAATAGTCATTTACAGTCAAAACATTAAGCATTAAAAACTTACCATTTCTGACCATCTGGAGAAAGTTTGACAGGTCACGGGTCATCGTTTTTCATCAGAAAATTGATTTTTTTGACCCGTAGAAAAATAGATTCATAATGTCATTTGGATTGTGCCTCATGTTGAATAACTACTTATTGAAGCCTCAATGTGACCAAAATTGCCATTTTTATAGACTTTTTCTCCTACTCAGAAGCTTCTATTTCGACCAATTTCAGGCATTAAAATGACTCTAAACGCACTTATTTTAGTTCCAAAAGTGATAATTCACATGCAATAGTCATTTACAGTCAATAAATTAAACATTAAAAACTTACCATTTCTGACCATCTGGAGAAAGTTCAACAGGTCACGGGTCATCGTTTTTCATCAGAAAATTGATTTTTTGGCCTGTAGAAAAAATGATTCAAAATGTCATTTGGATTGTGCCTCATGTTGAATAACTACATTTTAAAGCATCAATGTGACCAAAAATGCCATTTTTACAGACTTTTTCTCCTACTCAAAGCTTCTATTTTGACCAATTTTAGGAAGCTAAATGACCTAAACACACGTATTTTAGTTCCAAAAGTGATAATTCACATGCAATAGTCATTTACAGTCAAAAAATTAAAAATAAAAATTTACCATTTCTGACCATTTTGAGAAAGTTCGACAGGTCACGGTTCATCGTTTTTCATCAGAAAATTGATTTTTTGGACTGTAGAAAAATTGATTGAAAATGTCATTTGGATTGTGCCTCATTCTGAATAACTACTTTTTAAAGCCTCAATGTGTGCAAAATTGCCATTTTTACAGACATTTTTCTCCTACTCAGAAGCTTCTATTTCGACCCATTTCATGCATTAAAATGACTCTAAACACACTTATTTTAGTTCCAAAAGTGATAATTCACATGCAATAGTCATTTACAGTCAAAACATTAAACATTAAAAACTTACCATTTCTGACCATCTGGAGAAAGTTTGACAGGTCACGGGTCATCGTTTTTCATCACAAAATTGATTTTTTGGACCCGTAGAAAAATAGATTCATAATGTCATTTGGATTGTGCCTCATGTTGAATAACTACTTTTTAAAGCCTCAATGTGACCAAAATTGCCATTTTTATAGACTTTTTCTCCTACTCAAAGCTTCTATTTCGACCAATTTTAGGAATCTAAATGACCTAAACACACGTATTTTAGTTCCAAAAGTGATAATTCACATGCAATAGTCATTTACTTTACAAAAAATAAACATTAAAAAATTACCATTTATGACCATTTTGAGAAAGATCGACAGGTCACGGGTCATCGTTTTTCATCAGAAAATTGATTTTTTGGACTGTAGAAAAAAACATTCAAAATGTCATTTGGATTCTGCCTCATGTTGAATAACTACTTTTTAAAGCCTCAATGTGACCAAAATTGCAATTTTTACAGACTTTTTCACCTACTCACCAGCTTTTATTTCGACCATTTTCTGGCATTAAAATGACTCTAAACACACTTATTTTAGTTCCAAAAGTGATAATTCACATGCAATAGTCATTTCCTTAAAAAAAAAAAAGATTAAAAAATTACCATTTCTGGCCATTTTGAGAAAGTTCGACAGGTCACGGGTCATCGTTTGTCATCAGAAAATTGATTTTTTGGACTGTAGAAAAAGAGATTCAAAATGTCATTTGGATTGTGCCTCATGTTGAATAACTACTTTTTAAAGCCTCAATGTGACCAAAATTGCAATTTTTACAGACTTTTTCTCCTACTCAGAAGCTTCTATTTCGACCATTTTTAGGCATTAAAATGACTCTTAACACACTTATTTTAGTTCCAAAAGTGATAATTCACATGCAATAGTAATTTACAGTCAAAAAATGTAACATTAAAAAACTTAAAAATTTCTGACCATCTGGAGAAAGTTCAACAGGTCGTTTTTCATCAGAAAATTTATTTTTTTGACTGTAAAAAAAAAGATTCAAAATGTCATTTGGATTGTGCCTCATGTTGAATAACTACTTTTAAAAGCCTCAATGTGAACAAAAATTGCTATTTTTACAGACTGTTACTCCTACTCAGAAGCTTCTATTTCGACCAATTTCAGGCATTAAAATGACTCTAAACACACTTATTTTAGTTCCAAAAGTGATAATTCACATTCTATAGTCATTTACTTAAAAAAAAAATAAACATTAAAAATCTTACCATTTCTGACCATTTTGAGAAAGTTCGACAGGTCACGGGTTATCGTTTTTCATCAGAAAATTGATTTTTTTGGACTGTAGAAAAATTGATTCAAAATGTCATTTGGATTGTGCCTCATGCTGAATAACTAAATTTTCAAGCCTCATTGTGACCAAAATTGCCATTTTTACTGACTTTTTCTCCCACTCAGAAGCTTCTATTTCGACCAATTTCAGGCATTAAAATGTCTCTAAACACAATTATTTTAGTTCCAAAAGTGATAATTCACATGCAATAGTCATTACAGTCAAAAAATTAAACAGTAAAAAATTACCATTTCTGACCATCTGGAGAAAGTTCAACAGGTCACGGTTCATCCTTTTTCATCAGAAAATTGATTTTTTTGGACTGTAGAAAAAGAGATTCAAAATGTCATTTGGATTGTGCCTCATGTTGAATAACTACTTTTTAAAGCCTCAATGTGACCAAAATTGCAATTTTTACAGACTTTTTCTCTTACTCAGAAGCTTCTATTTCGACCATTTTTAGGCATTAAAATTAAGCCTGGGCGTTGAACTACGCTCCGTTAGCGGAGCTTGCGAAGTTTTGGTAACTTCGGGCTTCGCCCAGAGCGCGAAGTTGCAGATTGCTACGCAATCTAGCGCGTAGCGTAGTAAATTTGCTTCCTCGCGCGCTCAATATTCATTCTCGCGCGCGCGGTAATGTCTTACCTTGATTCTGCGATCGCCAACTTGCTTTTCTGTCTGTTTGCGAGCGCCACGAGATTTGTACTATGGCTGACCAAGCCCGCGAGAGTGTGCGACCCCAAACACGTCATTGGTGCGCGCGAACTGACTTCCGGCGGCTGTTTTGGTAAGATCGCGATCCCGAACATGGAAAAACTGCAATCTGGCAAAGAATATCTCGCGAGCTTCATAAAACCTTCTCTAAAATGATCATTTTGCTCAGAAAACTCCTCAGATTGTGATCTTGCTGTAGTCTTTGTGTAAGAAAGAGTCCTTTAATTTTTTTAACACTTTTTTTTCAAGAGGAAGGAAGTGCCCCTGACACTACAACTTCCTGTTCCTGTCCAGCAGGCTCCTCCCACGTGCTTTGTGCATGTGTTGTTCACTTTCATTTGGATTTGGAGCTGGAAGGATCACTTTTTGTGTCTGTCTGCTGCATCATACCATTTTTTTGGATTTATTTGAGGAATTTTTGATTTGAGATTTAATTTACGACAAGTAAGTTGGAGAATTGGTGTGTTTGTTTCATTGGGGCTTGTTTGTACCTACATTTTTCTGGGATTTTTATTGTTTTTAAAAATTATTGTTGTGGTGGGTGGCCTGTACTACTTTCAATATGGGCCTAGTTGTATTTCTCTGCAATTTCAGCCAGTAGGGTACCCATGGGTCCATGTTTTGTGGTGTCTGTAGAATTTCTACATCATGTAGGGCATGGATGGCATAGGATTGAAATGCTAAACGTGGCTGTGGTGTATTTCACTGTTGGTGTGTGTGTGTGATTTACCTTTGTTGGATGTGTGTGCTTGTGGCCTAGTAGTCTTCCACTAGGCCCAGAGGTAGTCAGCCTCCAAGCTGTGGTGCGTGATTTTACATGTACAGTTGGTGTTGTCTGGTGATTTTCCTTTACTCCATGGATGGCTTTGGATTTTGTTGCAAAAGGTGTGTTTGGGGTGCAATAGCATTTTTTGGGTGTGTGCTAAACAAATTGGGCTATTTTGGCCTGCATGTAAGGCAAGGGATTCAGCTCGCGAACTTTCGGTAACTCTGCACAGCGCGACAACGCGGACTTACAGTTTTCGTCATTTTTGCGCTCGCAATATGCGTGTTCGCGCACGCGAGAAAGCCTTTTTGTACAGTTCGCGATCCCGAACACGCAGCTTTTGCAATCTGGCAAACAATATCTCGCGAGCAACATAGACCCTTCTCGAAAACGCTTTTTTGTGCATTTCTGCACAAAAAACTCCTCAGGCTGTCATTGAGCTGTAGGTTTGGAGCAGGGAGAAGCTGTTATTGGTCTGGAAAACATTTTTATGAGAGGGATTAAGTTCCACAGACACTACAACTTCCTCTTCCTGTCCTTTCCAATCACTTTTTGTGTGTTATTGTGGTGGGGGGGCTGGGCATGTGTGTGGCGGCCATTTTAGGAAGGCATGCATTGTGCCTTTGCCATAGGCGTCCATTGACTGTCTCCCATTTCTTGTGGTTGTTGTGGGTGTGTGGCGGCCATTTTGTGAAGCCATCCAAGCAGTGTGCTTGCTTTTGCCATCCGGTTCCAAGCTTGTGGCCTAGTAGTCTTCCACTAGGCCCAGAGGTAGTCAGCCTCCAAGCTGTGGTGCGTGATTTTACATGTACAGTTGGTGTTGTCTGGTGATTTTCCTTTACTCCATGGATGGCTTTGGATTTTGTTGCAAAAGGTGTGTTTGGGGTGCAATAGCATTTTTTGGGTGTGTGCTAAACAAATTGGGCTATTTTGGCCTGCATGTAAGGCAAGGGATTCAGCTCGCGAACGGCCATTTTAGGAAGGCATGCATTGTGCCTTTGCCATAGGCGTCCATTGACTGTCTCCCATTTCTTGTGGTTGTTGTGGGTGTGTGGCGGCCATTTTGTGAAGCCATCCAAGCAGTGTGCTTGCTTTTGCCATCCGGTTCCAAGCTTGTGGCCTAGTAGTCTTCCACTAGGCCCAGAGGTAGTCAGCCTCCAAGCTGTGGTGCGTGATTTTACATGTACAGTTGGTGTTGTCTGGTGATTTTCCTTTACTCCATGGATGGCTTTGGATTTTGTTGCAAAAGGTGTGTTTGGGGTGCAATAGCATTTTTTGGGTGTGTGCTAAACAAATTGGGCTATTTTGGCCTGCATGTAAGGCAAGGGATTCAGCTCGCGAACTTTCGGTAACTCTGCACAGCGCGACAACGCGGACTTACAGTTTTCGTCATTTTTGCGCTCGCAATATGCGTGTTCGCGCACGCGAGAAAGCCTTTTTGTACAGTTCGCGATCCCGAACACGCAGCTTTTGCAATCTGGCAAACAATATCTCGCGAGCAACATAGACCCTTCTCGAAAACGCTTTTTTGTGCATTTCTGCACAAAAAACTCCTCAGGCTGTCATTGAGCTGTAGGTTTGGAGCAGGGAGAAGCTGTTATTGGTCTGGAAAACATTTTTATGAGAGGGATTAAGTTCCACAGACACTACAACTTCCTCTTCCTGTCCTTTCCAATCACTTTTTGTGTGTTATTGTGGTGGGGGGGCTGGGCATGTGTGTGGCGGCCATTTTAGGAAGGCATGCATTGTGCCTTTGCCATAGGCGTCCAAACTTGTGGCCTAGTCGTACAGTAGGCCCAGGGGTACAACTCAGCAATCATCACGGCGGGTTTTTTTCCCTTGCTATTCTTCTTCCTAAGTGTACACTACACAGTACAAATACAAAAGGATCCCTGGCCTTGTCAGTCTCTTAATGGCTGGCTATACTGTTGATGTTGTTCACTGACTGCATGAAATTTAATAATTGTGATGACCACCCACGAGACACTAATAAATTATATATTATATTATGGATCTTTTGACTGATGTTCTTCTGGCTTTTTGCTTTTAGGTGCACAAAAGACAGAGGTGTGTCATCATCATCCACTGTTGTGGTGCCAGACCGACGTCCTGCTGCTGTAGTGTACACAACGTGACGTGTCAGTGACCTGACCAGGCATCTCTGCAACTTGTGCAACTGAGTGCTGTTTTGACATCTGTTGAAGATGCCCCCAAAGAAAGCAGGTAGCAGGTCCTCCGGTACCAAGAAAGTTGCCATGGAGAAGAAGGAACAGAAGAAGAAGGAAGTGTCACTTAAGTCTGGTGTGCCTCCCAAAACCTTTTTTGGTTCACCAAAAATGAGGCCTGCAGCAGCGGTGTCGGGGGGGCAAGCTGGGGGCAGCACCTCCACATCAGTGGGCCCAACCCACCAACCCATGCCCAAGCAGATGAGTGTGGAAGAGGTAGCCAGCCTTATGGTAGAAAGCAGTGATGCTGAGCCTGAACTAAACTTATCGCTATCTCAAAGTAGTACACAATCCACGCAGGAGGGAACATCATCAACACAGCAGATAAGTGGTCAACAGCCGCAGCTACCGCCCGCAATAGTAGCTGTTCCTCCTGAAGTAGGGGCAGTTCAGGAAATTGAGCCTCATGCAGAGGAAGAAGAGGAAGCCACTCCTTTAGAAGTTGCATTGGCTTTTAAATCCCCAGCAAGGAAAAGGAGGGTTAGTACATCAAGTTCTTCACCAAGCCCCCCTTCTGATGATCTAGATGTCACTTGGAAGCCACAAACTGAGTCTGAGAGGGAAACACATCACAAGAGCAGGCATGGCAAAAGGAAGGTTCCAGAAAGATTTACACTTATGGATGTTGATGTAGAAGAGCAGGTTGATGATGATGATGATGATGAGCCAGTCATCACAAACATCACTCCCGGGCCTGAGGAGATGGAGAGCAACATTTTTACATTATCCAAAATGGATGCGAGGGATGTAGCACGCATACCTCCAACACAGGTAACACCAACACGACCTCCAGCTTCCATATTTACATTAGCAAAGGGCCGGCAGCGTCCTACATCCAGCACAACAAGCACCACCTCAGCAGAAGTAGGTAGTGGTCCTGCACAGAGTCAAATTCAACACACACCCTCCAGTTCATCCGGCATTGGAAGTGGGAGTGGCACCTCCAGCAGGAGACAAAAGTTAAGCTCCCCAGTGTGGGACTACTTTACGGTTAGCCCAAAGGAGGGGAACATTGCTGTATGCTCCGTTTGTCATTCCTCTGTTAGCCGTGGAAAGCTTGGTACAAACTATGGTACCGGAGGCCAAATGACCCATCTGAAAAAACACCACGCAATCCAGTGGGAGGAGCACCTTAGGCTCATCAAAACTGGAACCATTGCTGTTGGGCATAAACGAGTAGAAAGTCCGCTCACGGTGGAACAGGAAAAAGAGGGAGACATTCTCTGTGCTAGTGGTAGACAAAGTAGCCCTGTCCCCAGCACTGCAGTGGTAACGCCCACATCCTCAGCCACATCTCATAGGCACAAGAGTAAGAGCCAGCCTGAGACACCAAGGAGTACTGCTGGGCCAAAAAGTGCGAAGTCGACCACAGGAAGGAATACCATGCAGCCTACCATTCTTAGCATGTTTAGTAGGCCGGAGGGGCAGTACGAACGCAATCACCCAATAGCACGTTTGAACAATGCTAAGCTGGCAAAAATGTTAGCACTGGACCTTCTCCCTTTTTCTTTTGTTGAAGGGGTGGGTTTTCTTGAGTTTGTGACCTCCATCTGCCCAAAATGGAAAGTTCCCAGCCGCTACTATTTTGCAAGAGTTGCTGTTCCAGCACTACATCACGACGTGCTGGAATTGCTTGGAAAAGCCTTAAAACAGAGTGCTGTTCAGAGTATACACCTGACAACAGACATGTGGACCAGTTGCCAAGCCACTGATTACATGTGCATCACTGCACACTGGGTCTCTTTTTCGGGTGTTAAAGATAAGATATCTGACGGCGTTGTTGACACCGCTGAGATTTTTAAAGACACTCGCAAACATGCAACTGTAGCCATGTTTGCAATGGAGAAATCTCATACTGCTGCTAACATTTTGGATGAGTTTAACAGCAAGGTGTTTGAGTGGCTGCGACCAAGAGGTCTTACCATTGGTTTTGTTGCCACGGACAATGGCAGTAATGTAGTTCGGGCCATGAAAGATGGTGGGTATTTCAGGGTGCCATGTTTGGCACACTGCATTAACATTGTTGTGCAAGACTTTCTGAAAAATGAAAGCAAAGTCAGAAGCTTACTGACCACCTGCAGAAGAATATGCACACATTTCAACCATTCTTTTAAAGCCCGGAAGGAGCTGAGGGTGATTCAACGTGAGCATAAAATGCCAGTCAAAGCACTCATCCAAGAGGTGCCAACACGTTGGAACTCAACGTATTACATGCTTGAGCGTCTGTTTGAGCAGTACATACCACTTAATGCTTATGTCATGAAAAGGTCAGGGGATCCTACAGTGAAAGGCATGAGAGTTGAGATGGCCCAATGGGACCTTGTCAAAAGCCTGACAGAGATGCTACTTCCTTTTGAGGTCTTCACCCGTGAAGTGAGCCGGGAGGACTGTACTATGGGCCAAGCTATCCCATTGTTGTACATGCTAGAGCAACAGCTGAAGGAGGTGGCAGAAATGTACGCAGATGTGGATGACAAAGTAGACGCACATTCTTTGGCAGACACCTTATCCGCTCGCTTATCTCACAATACAAGGATTCAAAATAACATTCTGTCAGATCCACATTACATTACTGCCACAATTTTGGATCCACGTTACAAATTATTGCTGCGCAGTAATGAAGTCATTCCTTTTTCAGAAGTGAATGTTGCCCAGTACAAAACTTTGATAGCTGAGGAAGCCACTGAGTTTGAAAACGAAAGGATCTTCATTAAAGGCCCGCCCCTCCAGGGCAGAAAAAGTACTGCAGGGCACCCAGAACGAAGTTCTACTTCAGAAGCCAAGAGCAGTGCGTTTGCCTCCCAGCAGTCAACACTGCCAGCAGCAATAACATCAACAGCACCAACAGGATCATCAGGCACATGTACAAAAACGGCAGGTGATTGGTTTCTACGGAAAGGGTATTGCACATCAATGACTGATGCAAAGGCAAAAGAGGCCCAGGAAATCGGAGCACCCCTGAACATTGAGCGGATGGTTCAGGCCTATCTAGATGACACAACAGAGGTCTACATGGAGCAAAGCCCATTGGTGTATTGGTATGGGAAAAGAAGCCAATGGCCAGTGCTCAGCAGGCTGGCGATAAAGTATGTGGCTTGCCCTGTTGCAAGTGTCTCTTCAGAGCGTGTTTTCAGTGCTGCTGGTGCCATTGTTACTGTCAAAAGGACCAGTCTCTCGCCCAAAAGTGTTGAGAGGTTAACCATGATCAAAATGAATCAACACTTTATACCACCAGAGTACAAAATACGTGAATCACAGGAGGAGGAGGAGAGTGACTTTGATGACATAAGTAGTGGATTGTTAGACGTACTGCTGTCCGAACCACCAGAGTTTGAGGACGAGCTCCTCTTCCCTGACAACTAGGCTTTCAAATTGTTCTCCCTTCCTTTATTTGTGTGTGACTGTGTGTATCTGTTTTTCTGGTTCAAAATCTACATTCACAACAAAGCCATCAACAGTTTCCTTTTTTTATTTCCCTATTGGAGTTGCACGTCTGTGCATAACTGTCCACTCCACTCCTCAGGGTCCTGCTCCATGTTCCTTACTCTCCCTAAGTACATTTCAAGCAAGTCAGACATTGGATGGAGATGGAGAATAGTACAATACATGTTGCCTCTAACAGTCCCTCCATAAGAAGTGAAACGTGACTCCACCTATATTCCATTTTGTTTCCAATCCGAAAGAAACTCATCACTGACTGGCAGAAGGCTAGGCAGGCATCAGATCAGACAGCCAAAGAGAACACCAAGACAGGTAATGAGTGATTATTGTGAATGATGGTGGCATGCATTGCATTGGATGCTGGCTGACTACGAAGAATTGTGCATGCCATGAAGTAGAACTATACTAGTTTATCGACAAAGTACAAGTGACTCAGGTGTGGTGACAGTTAATGTTTCCTTGTTGTTTAATAATGACCACATTGTACTCCTACCACTGCAGGTGCCGGCCAATATCCGTTGCAATTTGGTAATATGGAATATATTATAAACGTAATCAGTCACTACAGACTGAGTTGGTGTTGGAGAATACGTACCACACGGTCACCATCATTGAGGATGCTGAGCATACTATCTTTGCACACAGTCAGTTGGATTGGAGAAAATTTATGGAATAACAGGTAAAAAGTTTGAACAAGAACCACAGCAGACCTAGGCTAGATGTCCTTGTAGTGGTGTGGACTGGAGTAGAGTGTAGTGGTATGACGGACAGTGGCGCATTGATTTAGTCACTTCATTGGGAAAATTCTAGGTTGCTGCAGTGCATTTGACATTTCTCTGGCTCGGTCAAAATGTAAGTAAGGGGTAGGGTGCCTGGCCTGTGCCGCGGTTCTCCTGTTCTGTGGCTGTGCTGGCTCCTGAATCCTGTCCCGTTGTTGTTGTACCTTAATGCTTGCTGTAGAGTAGACACACTATGTAGCCTATCCAAGCTGCCTCAGTCTGAAAGTGTTCTCTCCAGAGTGTTGTCTTGCACTCCACTGTAATTGAGTTTATTGTTGTAAAGGCTGTAATTTTTCAATACCCCGTTTGTTTTTCCATCTACACTTACAGGCCGGCCTTTACCCTGTGCTACAGTGGGAGAAACGACTCACACGTACCTTACCAATACGCATCAGGCTTTTCATGGGCTGACATAAAAGGTAAAAAGTTTGAACAAGAACCACAGCAGACCTAGGCGAGATGTCCTTGTAGTGGTGTGGACTGGAGTAGAGTGTAGTGGTATGACGGACATTGGCGCATTGATTTAGTCACTTCATTGGGAAAATTCTAGGTTGCTGCAGTGCATTTGACATTTCTCTGGCTCGGTCAAAATGTAAGTAAGGGGTAGGGTGCCTGGCCTGTGCCGCGGTTCTCCTGTTCTGTGGCTGTGCTGGCTCCTGAATCCTGTCCCGTTGTTGTACCTTAATGCTTGCTGTAGAGTAGACACACTATGTAGCCTATCCAAGCTGCCTCAGTCTGAAAGTGTTCTCTCCAGAGTGTTGTCTTGCACTCCACTGTAATTGAGTTTATTGTTGTAAAGGCTGTAATTTTTCAATACCCCGTTTGTTTTTCCATCTACACTTACAGGCCGGCCGGCCCTTTACCCTGTGCTACAGTGGGAGAAACGACTCACACGTACCTTACCAATACGCATCAGGCAGGCAGTGATACCCAAGATTGATGTGCGGAGTGTCCATGGAAGGGAGGACCAAGAAGAATGACGAGAATGATGCAACTCCTCATTTGGACCAGGATAATACAGTAACTTTAGTATCATCATTCGTCTTTACATTTATTTGCTTGCTTTTTTCTCTTTAATCATTACGACTGTGTGTTGTGGTTTGTTTGTTAATTGATCCAACTTTTTTTTAGTTTCCTTAGCTAGCTTGAAAAATGAAAGTAAGCCCGGTAGAGCAGGTAATTGGGTTCGGTCTGAGCTCTGAGGGCGTCAGACAGGCAAGGCAAATTTCAATTTCGTCCCTGACTGTACTGTCTCATTGGGTCATAGTAGTTATAGTACAACTCATTATCTCATTAACCATCAAGTTATCATCCTCAGCATGCATGCATTTGCTTTCTCTCACTTCATACTTTGATTTCTTTGATAATGGATCATGGTCGTCTTACAAGATTGTGTTTTACTTTTGTTGTGTCCATGCATATTGTCTGTTTTTCTTTCTCAAACCTTTCCCAAAACCCCACTTCCCATCCAATCATCAATCCCTAACCCTCTTCCCCCGGGCTGTGTGATTTATATTGAGGTGTGATGTGATGACTATGTACACCAATTGATCACACGCTTGCTGGGGCAGATGTGGTGAAAGCAACACTAATTGAATTTCAACTAAGGCAGGGCAAGGATCTTCTTCTGCTTGACCACCCATGCTGTAGTTTACTTTGTGTTCTGTTCCACTCCTCCTCCCTGAGTCTCAGTCAAGTGACTTTCTCTTTCTTTTTTCAAACGCTATTGCCAGTGTCTACTACTACCACCACTATAATGGCATCTACTCCGTCAATTTGGGAAACCAACCATGCAGCCATCAGTGTGCCGAACTTCATCATCAATCACAGGTAAGATAAGTTTGGTGGGAGGTATGGACTAGGAGGAGAGACTGACAGTACTATGACAATTAAAAATAACTCAGTGAGGGGTACTGCATCTATCGGTTTGTGTGTTACAAAATCGGCAGATCTTTTAAATCAAACACTGGCTGTGGGCATGCAGCAGCACGGAAACAAAGTAAACAAGCATGTAACTTACATTGAATTCGGAAAACTGTAACCCACCACAAAAAACATTAACATCATATAAATAAATAGTAAGTATATTTTTAATATCCCCTAACAAAAATAAACTATCCCGCTCTGACCTAACCCACCCCCCTCCCTAATCCCAACGAAACGAAAGTCCAAAGTCCCAATGTCCGTTGAAATCCCCAACGCCCACAAACCCACCCACCAACAAAAGGAATTAAAAAAGGGGCAAACGACGAGGTCCTCTATTGTCGGCGGGCCTTAAGGTGTTTGTCCACAAGGATCTTGACCCGCTCCTCCATGTTCTCCTCCCAGCGGGCCATCCGGCGGAGCAGCTGGCGGCGAAATGCCCTAAAGTTGCTTCCAGAGTGGGGGGCAGCAGTGCTGGAAATCGAGGCGCGGCGGCGGGCAAATGCCGGACCACGGCGCCGTGAAAGTGGAGGCTGGGCCTGACTGGGGCCCGGGGCATTGGAGGAGGCTGCAGCTTCAGCCGCCTCCTCCTCCTCCTCCTCCTGAGCCACCAGCCAGCGATAATGCTCGCAGATGGCCTCCAGTTTCCTGCGCCGGGCCCTAGCGGCCAACTCCTTCCTTGATGGTTTATTGGAAGGAGTATCATCTATATCAAAAAAGAAAAAGAACATGTTGGAGCCAATACTCTTAGCAAAACAGGAACACTAAAATCATTCAACACATAGTGTCACAGTATCACTAGCAAGCACAGTTCATAACATTTGGGATTTGGTGCTGGGGTAAGTATCTCTAATCCTACTTCCTTGGACTCTAACATTTGTGACCGTTTCAGACATTATTTATAAATATAATCGTACTATGTATGTACTGCGGTACACCAGTCGTGCTGTTCTTATCTGTAGTTTAGCCCAATTACATAACCTTGTTGTAGGCGGCATGCCAGGTCCATCAGCTAAGCTTGCACCCAAGA
The DNA here is from genome assembly GCF_964204655.1 of Triturus cristatus. Taxonomy (NCBI): domain Eukaryota; kingdom Metazoa; phylum Chordata; class Amphibia; order Caudata; family Salamandridae; genus Triturus; species Triturus cristatus. The sequence continues at coordinate 860,303,169 of NC_140587.1, forward strand.
GAAACAGATATGAGCCACATGATGATGCAGACTCACGTTACTTTTATTTACTACTACTGTCTGCAGGTGGGGAAGCTCATCTTTTTGTCTGACGCCTTACGGCCGTTGGCACTGGTCATACTCTGTTACATGAGGGCAAATGGCATGCACAATTTCACTTACACCCTACCATGGGTACTACAAAAAGGCTGATTATTTATTTATCGGATCCAACGATCATTGCTTATATTCATATTATAGATGCTGCTAGTGCTAATACGATATACGACATCAGGTCGGTAGCGGTCGGTGGTGGGAGTGCTGCCGGTCGGTGACGTGGGAAGGTGCAGGGTGGGGATAGTAAACGATGGATTAAGGACATTCACAGGTAATTAAAGAATACATAAAAAAAAAACATTGCTGCACACAGTAGCACACACTGCATCGCATTCGGCGGTGCAGTGCGCACCTTGAAAATAGTTTTATTTATTTTTATGTTGATTACCTGTATTTGGCCGTAACAGTAATACACAGTTTACTCGCCAGTGCCACCCACCCGTCCCCTCCCCATGTCGCCGCCCGCCAACAATCCCACCACCAACCGCTACTGCAGAGGGTACTTTGCTTTCATTGCTTGTGTAACCAATATACATAAACATTAAACAACAGATAGGCCACCCTTTGCAGGCTGGCTGCCCCAATCGTAAATACATTAATAATAATAGGTAGGGAGTGGTCCCCAGAGTGGGAGGAAGGGGTTTCTGCTTGATAATATATGACGTGCTTGCAAACTACTGCAAGTGTACTGTATGCTCATAATACTACCTTGATTCCTCTAGGCTTTGCTACTGTCGCGCAGTTTCTGTTACATTTTCTTCAAAGTAAGAATCTCCAGTGACACTTTCCACCTATACTGTCTCTTGGTGATAGTACATCCAGGCATACATCCATTAAAGTAAACGTCTATCCTTTTGTATATATCTCTTAACAAACCTTAGTTGGTTTCACCAACAAACACTCATGCTTCTGCTCCTTCCTTCCTTGCCTTGGCTTTGAGTTTGAACCAAAAACACCGCTGATTCTTGCTATCTAGTACTATCCACCCATACTGTGTCGCCCACCCAGGCAGGCATTCTTTCACCTTCCACCCATCCTTCAACAACCCATGCATCTGATCTTATTACTATCAGACTCCTATACATGCTTCCAACAACATATCCTTCTCTGCCGGTCAGTCATATTGTTTATCTCGCCCGTCCTTCCACCCTTAGTGCTTTCCCTCTATGTTCAACACATCCATGAAGGTCATCTGATCTGAGTTTGTCTTCTCCATAAAACATTCACAGCTGATTTTGGAGTCAAATAGAAGAGGCCATTGGTTACTCTACTCACGCTGGTAATGCTACGTAAAGGGTGTCTTCTTCAACCGTTGTATAATGTCGCACAGTACAGTGAAATAGTGAACACAGTTCCATCTAGCTGTAATGTCAAGAAGTAATGAATATAACTTACCGCCGCCGGCCACTGCTGCTGGATCCCCCCTGGGCCCTGTGTCTCCTGCAGGTGCCGCCAGTTCGCCTGCCCCCTCCGGAATGGCCGCATCGCTGGCCCCGACGGCACTGGTGGATGGTAGTGTGCCTAGAAAAAAGCATCAAAAATGTTTTAGATGCCTGTAACCCTCCCCCTATTTTAAGTGTTCACTTGGAACATTGAACAAAAAGTTAATGCGATGCAACATACATCAGCACTAGACAGTAAGTACAGTCAGTAGACAGACACTAGTAGGATATGGTTCCACTTCCTAGGGTCATCTAGTCCTACTCAGCTCTTTTGAAAGTTAGCCTGAGCCATGAGTAACCCTTTTAGATTCATCATGTCGACTACTACTCTTTTGGTGCATATTATACCTGCCAGCGTATTGACATGTGCAGTACATGCCTTTAAGGCCGCCTGACTGTTGCGTACAAGTGAAGAGGTCGAAAAAAAAACAACATATTGACTTTGTTTAGTTTATATTGCTTAGCCATCACACATACATGTTACACTTTTTGGCATGACTGCAAAATGCTAGCATCATTCACCAGTATACTATCTAACGGCTAACTCGCAGCGTTTTTCTCATATATCATAGGCGAAAGATTCCCTTCTACAAACCAGAGATTTACAGAGCATAGTGGCTGCAAGATGATGTAACCAGTATTTCTACGTTCTACGGTGAGGGATCTTCCAGAATTATAAAGATCTTGGCTCTTGTTCTTGTTGTCAATCATGCACTTGTAAATGTTTACTGTTTTAATGTTAGGCTTTTTGCTGGCTTATTGACCATGGCTGTCGTAAATTAAATTTCATATTAACGATGTACAGAGTTTGATACTTGTTTCAAATAAACCTTTTGAACTTACACATAGACTCTGTGGTATTTGGTGTGGTGGAGTGGACTTACACAAGTGTGTGAGCATAATGGTGTTTGTTATTATGTTCTGGATTGTCTCTGTCTCCGTCATCATCAACATTGTGTATCGTCTTCGTGGGGGGGTCGGGAGTGGGACCCTAATGTGAGACACTATAGCTAGTCTGTTAGGGGATCCTGGGTTCTTCGGACTGAGGTGTGATCAGTAAGATCCAACCTCCCATCAGCACCATCCTATTTTGTTGTGCATAGTTCTGTATGTGGCTCTGCAGAATCCTAGACAATAGTAGTATCATGTACTATCCGATCAAAAATACTAGTCAAATATCTGGTTGGGCATTTTGTTTGTGGTAATTGTCAAAGCCTCATCATTGAGAAGACTTCAAGAGGACAACCCAAAGGACAGGACCCAGTGGCTAGAGCTATTGGTCAATCAGAGTTTTATTGTTGCAAAGAAAACCTTCTATTAAAGAGTGGGCAACTGTGCAAGCTTCGCTACACACAGAGTAATAATAGTAATAGTAGTAGTAGTATTAGTAGCACAGAGAGTCATAGCAGAGGGAGTTAGAAGCAACTTCGAGGCAGGGATAAACAGAATTAGTAAACAGTCAAGGTCAAAGAAGTAAGCTTTTGTAAAAAAGAGATTCAGAAAGTTGAACCATAATTTAGAGTTTGGGAAAGAAAAGATGCAGTAACATAACATTTAGGGAAATATAAATGTCAATCTAACCAATGGAGGACTTACTGGGGCCAGCTGCAGGAGCCACAGTAGAGGAGAGGTCCTGGGGTTCCCCCGCCGACTCCGACCCCGTCTTCTTGCCCCTGGGTGGTGCTGATGATCATGTAAAATATAATAAAGAAAGAGACCAACATTAAGGAGTGCTGTGAGAAAAATAATAAATCATTTGGAAAAACAATAAGTCAAAGAACATTTTAGGAAACAACAAGTGCAATAAAATTGACCTATCTAATCAGATGGATCGACTACTGGCTGCTTCCTAGTGCATTTACGGATCGTCTACTTATTTATGAACACTCCAGTGTTCCTTGATCATTCTGATTCCAAATACTAACAAAGCCTAGTAAGTACCACCTGACCTACACCACCTATTCCAGACGGGCCAATTGTTCACTAAGTCTGCACTTCAATTTTTTTCAGCCATCAAATGCATAGATGATGAGATGGAGGACACATGCATAGTTGCATACATTAGTGCATACATACAACAAATTGTGGGTTGGTTGCATAATGCTGATCTAGTTCTGCTACTGACTGACCATGCTAAGCCTACCACTCACTAAACAAAGTACAAAAGGTTCGACGGAGGACTGGGGTAAGCAGCACTCAGTGACAGAGGATGCGTCACGCAGACCGCATAAAACAATTAGTAACTACTACTAACAAACTAAACCTAGTATCCAATATCCATCCACCACTATTTCACAGTAGGACAATGGAAGGACTAGAGTCTCTCTAGCAAATCGCATTACCTAACTTCAGTTCTGTAAAGTAAACTCTTACATAATCAGCATCAGCACAAGCTAGCGCAAACTACGTTGCAAACAAGTAAGAGTACCACCGTGCACCTGGGTCCTTAAATCAAAGAACATTTTGCTTTTTGGAACGTAATACCAGCAACGCTTGGCACGCAGCAGTAATCTTGTTGTTCATCTAATTTAATATACACAATCAGTTACTCACCAAGCCCGATGACCTCGACACCTAGCAGGTCCAACAGGTCCTGCTCCCGGTCCAGGATGTCGGACCACCGGTGAGCTAGCTGGTTGTGGGTGCGCCGGATCCCAGTGCACCGGAACACGGCCCGGCGCACCTTCGCCCACCGACGGTGCCGCTCCTGGGTAGCGTACCCGGAGCCGGGCCTGCCGCCTGCTGCCAAGGTCAAGGGGAGGAGGCGCTGGATGAAAAAAACAAGAGCCGCCACCTCCTCCTCCCCAAACAGTTGCCGGGCCTGCACCCCTGCAGGACGCATTCTGCCGCAAGGCAGGCGGCGCTTCTCTGCGCCTGCAGGTCCCTTGCCCTTGGGACTTGGTGTGCCCTTGGCCATGGTTCTGGGGTGGGTGGGAGGTGGAAAAGAAAAGTCCGAAGGGGAAAAAAAGTTAGGGGGAAGAAGATAGAAAGAACTTTATAAAAGTAACAAAAACACAGTAAAAGTAGAAATAAAATGCAAAATATAAACTGAGGCAAACAGAGAGATAGATAATAACTAAAAAAAGTCAGGAAAAAGGCTTTAAAGACAAAGGATTGCTGTGATAAAGGGAGGATACAAAAGTAGGCCCAGAAACATGGCATAGAGTGAAAAACAAGATGGCCGCGCCCATTCGCGACCACGTGGGTAAGTTCGCGCGATATTTCTCGCGAACATGTACAATTTATCGCGAACAAGTAAAATGCGCTCCCGAACACGTCAATGCACATCGCGAACACGTTATCCGCGACCCGGAACAGGAAATAAGGCATCGCGAGCGGGCGGGACTATAGAAAAACAAGATGGCCGCGCCCATTGGCGACCGCATGGGTAAGATCGCGAGATATATCCCCCGAGCATGCAAACAGTTCCCCGAACATGCTTACCGCGCTCGCGAACAAGAAAAAGCCATCGCGAACAGGTTGCCACAAGCAACTACGCAAGCTCGCGAAGCTTCGCGAAGGTCGCGTAGTGCAATGACATCTTCGCGAAGCTTCGCGAAGCGCGACTACGCGAACTATGCCCAGGGTTAATTAAAATGACTCTTAACACACTTATTTTAGTTCCAAAAGTGATAATTCACATGCAATTGTAATTTACAGTCAAAACATTAAACATTAAAAAATAACCATTTCTGACCATTTTCAGAAAGTTCGACAGGTCACGGGTCATCATTTTTCATCAGAAAATTGATTTTTTGGACTGTAGAAAAAGAGATTCAAAATATCATTTGGATTGTGCCTCATGTTGAATAACTACTTTTTAAAGCCTCAATGTGACCAAAATTGCTAATTTTTACAGACTTTTTCTTCTACTCAAAAGCTTCTATTTCGACCATTTTCAGGCATTAAAATGACTCTTAACACACTTATTTTAGTTCCAAAAGTGATAATTCACATGCAATAGTCATTTACAGTCAAAAAATAAACATTAAAAAATTACCATTTCTGACCATCTGGAGAAAGTTCAACAGGTCACGGTTCATCGTTTTTCATCAGAAAATTGATTTTTTGGACTGTAGAAAAATGGATTCAAAATGTCATTTGGATTGTGCCTCATGCTGAATAACTAAATTTTCAAGCCTCATTGTGACCAAAATTGCCATTTTTACAGACTTTTTCTCCCACTCAGAAGCTTCTATTTCGACCAATTTCAGGTATTAAAATGACTCTAAAAACACTTATTTTAGTTCCAAAAGTGATAATTCACATGCAATAGTCATTTACAGTCAAAACATTAAGCATTAAAAACTTACCATTTCTGACCATCTGGAGAAAGTTTGACAGGTCACGGGTCATCGTTTTTCATCAGAAAATTGATTTTTTTGGACCCGTAGAAAAATAGATTCATAATGTCATTTGGATTGTGCCTCATGTTGAATAACTACTTATTGAAGCCTCAATGTGACCAAAATTGCCATTTTTATAGACTTTTTCTCCTACTCAAAGCTTCTATTTCGACCAATTTTAGGAATCTAAATGACCTAAACACACGTATTTTAGTTCCAAAAGTGATAACTCACATGCAATAGTCATTTACAGTCAAAAAATTAAACATAAAAAATTACCATTTCTGACCATTTTGAGAAAGTTCGACAGGTCACGGTTCATCGTTTTTCATCAGAAAATTGATTTTTTGGACTGTAGAAAAATTGATTGAAAATGTCATTTGGATTGTGCCTCATTTTGAATAACTACTTTTTAAAGCCTCAATGTGACCAAAATTGCCAGTTTTACATACTTTTTCTCCTACTCAGAAGCTTTTATTTCGACCAATTTCAGGCATTAAAATGTCTCTAAACACAATTATTTTAGTTCCAAAAGTGATAATTCACATGCAATAGTCATTACAGTCAAAAAATTAAACAGTAAAAAATTACCATTTCTGACCATCTGGAGAAAGTTCAACAGGTCACGGTTCATCCTTTTTCATCAGAAAATTGATTTTTTTGGACTGTAGAAAAAGAGATTCAAAATGTCATTTGGATTGTGCCTCATGTTGAATAACTACTTTTTAAAGCCTCAATGTGACCAAAATCGCAATTTTTACAGACTTTTTCTCTTACTCAGAAGCTTCTATTTCGACCATTTTTAGGCATTAAAATGACTCTTAACACACTTATTTTAGTTCCAAAAGTGATAATTCACATGCAATTGTAATTTACAGTCAAAACATTAAACATTAAAAAATAACCATTTCTGACCATTTTGAGAAAGTTCGACAGGTCACGGGTCATCATTTTTCATCAGAAAATTGATTTTTTGGACTGTAGAAAAAGAGATTCAAAATATCATTTGGATTGTGCCTCATGTTGAATAACTACTTTTTAAAGCCACAATGTGACCAAAATTGCTAATTTTTACAGACTTTTTCTTCTACTCAAAAGCTTCTATTTCGACCATTTTCAGGCATTAAAATGACTCTTAACACACTTATTTTAGTTCCAAAAGTGATAATTCACATGCAATAGTCATTTACAGTCAAAAAATTGAACATTAAAAAATTACCATTTCTGACCATTTTGAGAAAGATCGACAGGACAAGGGTCATCATTTTTCATCAGAAAATTGATTTTTTGGACTGTAAAAAAAAGATTCAAAATGTCATTTGGGTTGTGCCTCATGTTGAATAACTACTTTTAAAAGCCTCAATGTGACCAAAATTGCAATTTTTACAGACTTTTTCTCCGACTCAGAAGCTTCTATTTCGACCGATTACAGGCATTAAAATGACTCTAAACACACTTATTTTAGTTCCAAAAGTGATAATTCACATGCAATAGTCATTACAGTCAAAAAATTAAACATTAAAAAGTTACCATTTCTGACCATCTGGAGAAAGTTCAACAGGTCACGGTTCATCGTTTTTCATCAGAAAATTGATTTTTTGGACTGTAGAAAAATGGATTCAAAATGTCATTTGGATTGTGCCTCATGCTGAATAACTAAATTTTCAAGCCTCATTGTGACCAAAATTGCCATTTTTACAGACTTTTTCTCCCACTCAGAAGCTTCTATTTTGATCAATTTCAGGTATTAAAATGACTCTAAAAACACTTATTTTAGTTCCAAAAGTGATAATTCACATGCAATAGTCATTTACAGTCAAAACATTAAGCATTAAAAACTTACCATTTCTGACAATCTGGAGAAAGTTTGACAGGTCACGGGTCATCGTTTTTCATCAGAAAATTGATTTTTTTGACCCGTAGAAAAATAGATTCATAATGTCATTTGGATTGTGCCTCATGTTGAATAACTACTTATTGAAGCCTCAATGTGACCAAAATTGCCATTTTCATAGACTTTTTCTCCTACTCAGAAGCTTCTATTTCGACCAATTTCAGGCATTAAAATGACTCTAAACGCACTTATTTTAGTTCCAAAAGTGATAATTCACATGCAATAGTCATTTACAGTCAATAAATTAAACATTAAAAACTTACCATTTCTGACCATCTGGAGAAAGTTCAACAGGTCACGGGTCATCGTTTTTCATCAGAAAATTGATTTTTTGGCCTGTAGAAAAAATGATTCAAAATGTCATTTGGATTGTGCCTCATGTTGAATAACTACATTTTAAAGCATCAATGTGACCAAAAATGCCATTGTTACAGACTTTTTCTCCTCGTCAAAGCTTCTATTTTGACCAATTTTAGGAAGCTAAATGACCTAAACACACGTATTTTAGTTCCAAAAGTGATAATTCACATGCAATAGTCATTTACAGTCAAAAAATTAAACATAAAAAATTACCATTTCTGACCATTTTGAGAAAGTTCGACAGGTCACGGTTCATCGTTTTTCATCAGAAAATTGATTTTTTGGACTGTAGAAAAATTGATTGAAAATGTCATTTGGATTGTGCCTCATTCTGAATAACTACTTTTTAAAGCCTCAATGTGTGCAAAATTGCCATTTTTACAGACATTTTTCTCCTACTCAGAAGCTTCTATTTCGACCCATTTCATGCATTAAAATGACTCTAAACACACTTATTTTAGTTCCAAAAGTGATAATTCACATGCAATAGTCATTTACAGTCAAAACATTAAACATTAAAAACTTACCATTTCTGACCATCTGGAGAAAGTTTGACAGGTCACGGGTCATCGTTTTTCATCACAAAATTGATTTTTGGACCCGTAGAAAAATAGATTCATAATGTCATTTGGATTATGCCTCATGTTGAATAACTACTTTTTAAAGCCTCAATGTGACCAAAATTGCCATTTTTATAGACTTTTTCTCCTACTCAAAGCTTCTATTTCGACCAATTTTAGGAATCTAAATGACCTAAACACACGTATTTTAGTTCCAAAAGTGATAATTCACATGCAATAGTCATTTACTTTACACAAAATAAACATTAAAAAATTACCATTTCTGGCCATTTTGAGAAAGTTCGACAGGTCACGGGTCATCGTTTGTCATCAGAAAATTGATTTTTTGGACTGTAGAAAAAGAGATTCAAAATGTCATTTGGATTGTGCCTCATGTTGAATAACTACTTTTTAAAGCCTCAATGTGACCAAAATTGCAATTTTTACAGACTTTTTCTCCTACTCAGAAGCTTCTATTTCGACCATTTTTAGGCATTAAGATGACTCTTAACACACTTATTTTAGTTCCAAAAGTGATAATTCACATGCAATAGTAATTTACAGTCAAAAAATTTAACATTAAAAAACTTAAAAATTTCTGACCAACTGGAGAAAGTTCAACAGGTCGTTTTTCATCAGAAAATTTATTTTTTTGACTGTAAAAAAAAAGATTCAAAATGTCATTTGGATTGTGCCTCATGTTGAATAACTACTTTTAAAAGCCTCAATGTGAACAAAAATTGCTATTTTTACAGACTGTTACTCCTACTCAGAAGCTTCTATTTCGACCAATTTCAGGCATTAAAATGACTCTAAACACACTTATTTTAGTTCCAAAAGTGATAATTCACATTCTATAGTCATTTACTTAAAAAAAAAATAAACATTAAAAATCTTACCATTTCTGACCATTTTGAGAAAGTTCGACAGGTCACGGGTTATCGTTTTTCATCAGAAAATTGATTTTTTTGGACTGTAGAAAAATTGATTCAAAATGTCATTTGGATTGTGCCTCATGCTGAATAACTAAATTTTCAAGCCTCATTGTGACCAAAATTGCCATTTTTACTGACTTTTTCTCCCACTCAGAAGCTTCTATTTCGACCAATTTCAGGCATTAAAATGTCTCTAAACACAATTATTTTAGTTCCAAAAGTGATAATTCACATGCAATAGTCATTACAGTCAAAAAATTAAACAGTAAAAAATTACCATTTCTGACCATCTGGAGAAAGTTCAACAGGTCACGGTTCATCCTTTTTCATCAGAAAATAGATTTTTTTGGACTGTAGAAAAAGAGATTCAAAATGTCATTTGGATTGTGCCTCATGTTGAATAACTACTTTTTAAAGCCTCAATGTGACCAAAATTGCAATTTTTACAGACTTTTTCTCTTACTCAGAAGCTTCTATTTCGACCATTTTTAGGCATTAAAATGACTCTTAACACACTAATTTTAGTTCCAAAAGTGAAAATTCACATGCAATTGTAATTTACAGTCAAAACATTAAACATTAAAAAATAACCATTTCTGACCATTTTCAGAAAGTTCGACAGGTCACGGGTCATCATTTTTCATCAGAAAATTGATTTTTTGGACTGTAGAAAAAGAGATTCAAAATATCATTTGGATTGTGCCTCATGTTGAATAACTACTTTTTAAAGCCTCAATGTGACCAAAATTGCTAATTTTTACAGACTTTTTCTTCTACTCAAAAGCTTCTATTTCGACCATTTTCAGGCATTAAAATGACTCTTAACACACTTATTTTAGTTCCAAAAGTGATAATTCACATGCAATAGTCATTTACAGTCAAAAAATAAACATTAAAAAATTACCATTTCTGACCATCTGGAGAAAGTTCAACAGGTCACGGTTCATCGTTTTTCATCAGAAAATTGATTTTTGGACTGTAGAAAAATGGATTCAAAATGTCATTTGGATTGTGCCTCATGCTGAATAACTAAATTTTCAAGCCTCATTGTGACCAAAATTGCCATTTTTACAGACTTTTTCTCCCACTCAGAAGCTTCTATTTCGACCAATTTCAGGTATTAAAATGACTCTAAAAACACTTATTTTAGTTCCAAAAGTGATAATTCACATGCAATAGTCATTTACAGTCAAAACATTAAACATTAAAAACTTACCATTTCTGACCATCTGGAGAAAGTTTGACAGGTCACGGGTCATCGTTTTTCATCACAAAATTGATTTTTTGGACCCGTAGAAAAATAGATTCATAATGTCATTTGGATTGTGCCTCATGTTGAATAACTACTTTTTAAAGCCTCAATGTGACCAAAATTGCCATTTTTATAGACTTTTTCTCCTACTCAAAGCTTCTATTTCGACCAATTTTAGGAATCTAAATGACCTAAACACACGTATTTTAGTTCCAAAAGTGATAATTCACATGCAATAGTCATTTACTTTACAAAAAATAAACATTAAAAAATTACCATTTATGACCATTTTGAGAAAGATCGACAGGTCACGGGTCATCGTTTTTCATCAGAAAATTGATTTTTTGGACTGTAGAAAAAAACATTCAAAATGTCATTTGGATTCTGCCTCATGTTGAATAACTACTTTTTAAAGCCTCAATGTGACCAAAATTGCAATTTTTACAGACTTTTTCACCTATTCACCAGCTTCTATTTCGACCATTTTCTGGCATTAAAATGACTCTAAACACACTTATTTTAGTTCCAAAAGTGATAATTCACATGCAATAGTCATTTCCTTAAAAAAAAAAAAGATTAAAAAATTCCCATTTCTGGCCATTTTGAGAAAGTTCGACAGGTCACGGGTCATCGTTTGTCATCAGAAAATTGATTTTTTGGACTGTAGAAAAAGAGATTCAAAATGTCATTTGGATTGTGCCTCATGTTGAATAACTACTTTTTAAAGCCTCAATGTGACCAAAATTGCAATTTTTACAGACTTTTTCTCCTACTCAGAAGCTTCTATTTCGACCATTTTTAGGCATTAAAATGACTCTTAACACACTTATTTTAGTTCCAAAAGTGATAATTCACATGCAATAGTAATTTACAGTCAAAAAATTTAACATTAAAAAACTTAAAAATTTCTGACCATCTGGAGAAAGTTCAACAGGTCGTTTTTCATCAGAAAATTTATTTTTTTGACTGTAAAAAAAAAGATTCAAAATGTCATTTGGATTGTGCCTCATGTTGAATAACTACTTTTAAAAGCCTCAATGTGAACAAAAATTGCTATTTTTACAGACTGTTACTCCTACTCAGAAGCTTCTATTTCGACCAATTTCAGGCATTAAAATAACTCTAAACACACTTATTTTAGTTCCAAAAGTGATAATTCACATTCTATAGTCATTTACTTAAAAAAAAAATAAACATTAAAAATCTTACCATTTCTGACCATTTTGAGAAAGTTCGACAGGTCACGGGTTATCGTTTTTCATCAGAAAATTGATTTTTTTGGACTGTAGAAAAATTGATTCAAAATGTCATTTGGATTGTGCCTCATGCTGAATAACTCAATTTTCAAGCCTCATTGTGACCAAAATTGCCATTTTTACTGACTTAAGCTTCTGTTTCGACCAATTTCAGGCATTAAAATGTCTCTAAACACAATTATTTTAGTTCCAAAAGTGATAATTCACATGCAATAGTCATTACAGTCAAAAAATTAAACAGTAAAAAATTACCATTTCTGACCATCTGGAGAAAGTTCAACAGGTCACGGTTCATCCTTTTTCATCAGAAAATTGATTTTTTTGGACTGTAGAAAAAGAGATTCAAAATGTCATTTGGATTGTGCCTCATGTTGAATAACTACTTTTTAAAGCCTCAATGTGACCAAAATTGCAATTTTTACAGACTTTTTCTCTTACTCAGAAGCTTCTATTTCGACCATTTTTAGGCATTAAAATGACTCTTAGCACACTTATTTTAGTTCCAAAAGTGATAATTCACATGCAATTGTAATTTACAGTCAAAACATTAAACATTAAAAAATAACAATTTCTGACCATTTTCAGAAAGTTCGACAGGTCACGGGTCATCATTTTTCATCAGAAAATTGATTTTTTGGACTGTAGAAAAAGAGATTCAAAATATCATTTGGATTGTGCCTCATGTTGAATAACTACTTTTTAAAGCCTCAATGTGACCAAAATTGCTAATTTTTACAGACTTTTTCTTCTACTCAAAAGCTTCTATTTCGACCATTTTCAGGCATTAAAATGACTCTTAACACACTTATTTTAGTTCCAAAAGTGATAATTCACATGCAATAGTCATTTACAGTCAAAAAATAAACATTAAAAAATTACCATTTCTGACCACCTGGAGAAAGTTCAACAGGTCACGGTTCATCGTTTTTCATCAGAAAATTGATTTTTTGGACTGTAGAAAAATGGATTCAAAATGTCATTTGGATTGTGCCTCATGCTGAATAACTAAATTTTCAAGCCTCATTGTGACCAAAATTGCCATTTTTACAGACTTTTTCTCCACTCAGAAGCTTCTATTTCGACCAATTTCAGGTATTAAAATGACTCTAAAAACACTTATTTTAGTTCCAAAAGTGATAATTCACATGCAATAGTCATTTACAGTCAAAACATTAAGCATTAAAAACTTACCATTTCTGACCATCTGGAGAAAGTTTGACAGGTCACGGGTCATCGTTTTTCATCAGAAAATTGATTTTTTTGGACCCGTAGAAAAATAGATTCATAATGTCATTTGGATTGTGCCTCATGTTGAATAACTACTTATTGAAGCCTCAATGTGACCAAAATTGCCATTTTTATAGACTTTTTCTCCTACTCAAAGCTTCTATTTCGACCAATTTTAGGAATCTAAATGACACTAAACACACGTATTTTAGTTCCAAAAGTGATAACTCACATGCAATAGTCATTTACAGTCAAAAAATTAAACATAAAAAATTACCATTTCTGACCATTTTGAGAAAGTTCGACAGGTCACGGTTCATCTTTTTTCATCAGAAAATTGATTTTTTGGACTGTAGAAAAATTGATTGAAAATGTCATTTGGATTGTGCCTCATTTTGAATAACTACTTTTTAAAGCCTCAATGTGACCAAAATTGCCAGTTTTACATACTTTTTCTCCTACTCAGAAGCTTTTATTTCGACCAATTTCAGGCATTAAAATGTCTCTAAACACAATTATTTTAGTTCCAAAAGTGATAATTCACATGCAATAGTCATTACAGTCAAAAAATTAAACAGTAAAAAGTTACCATTTCTGACCATCTGGAGAAAGTTCAACAGGTCACGGTTCATCCTTTTTCATCAGAAAATTGATTATTTTGGACTGTAGAAAAAGAGATTCAAAATGTCATTTGGATTGTGCCTCATGTTGAATAACTACTTTTTAAAGCCTCAATGTGACCAAAATCGCAATTTTTACAGACTTTTTCTCTTACTCAGAAGCTTCTATTTCGACCATTTTTAGGCATTAAAATGACTCTTAACACACTTATTTTAGTTCCAAAAGTGATAATTCACATGCAATTGTAATTTACAGTCAAAACATTAAACATTAAAAAATAACCATTTCTGACCATTTTGAGAAAGTTCGACAGGTCACGGGTCATCATTTTTCATCAGAAAATTGATTTTTTGGACTGTAGAAAAAGAGATTCAAAATATCATTTGGATTGGGCCTCATGTTGAATAACTACTTTTTAAAGCCACAATGTGACCAAAATTGCTAATTTTTACAGACTTTTTCTTCTACTCAAAAGCTTCTATTTCGACCATTTTCAGGCATTAAAATGACTCTTAACACACTTATTTTAGTTCCAAAAGTGATAATTCACATGCAATAGTCATTTACAGTCAAAAAATTGAACATTAAAAACTTACCATTTCTGACCATTTTGAGAAAGATCGACAGGACACGGGTCATAATTTTTCATCAGAAAATTGATTTTTTGGACTGTAAAAAAAAAGATTCAAAATGTCATTTGGGTTGTGCCTCATGTTGAATAACTACTTTTAAAAGCCTCAATGTGACCAAAATTGCCATTTTTACAGACTTTTTCTCCGACTCAGAAGCTTCTATTTCGACCGATTACAGGCATTAAAATGACTCTAAACACACTTATTTTAGTTCCAAAAGTGATAATTCACATGCAATAGTCATTACAGTCAAAAAATTAAACATTAAAAAGTTACCATTTCTGACCATCTGGAGAAAGTTCAACAGGTCACGGTTCATCGTTTTTCATCAGAAAATTGATTTTTTGGACTGTAGAAAAATGGATTCAAAATGTCATTTGGATTGTGCCTCATGCTGAATAACTAAATTTTCAAGCCTCATTGTGACCAAAATTGCCATTTTTACAGACTTTTTCTCCCACTCAGAAGCTTCTATTTTGATCAATTTCAGGTATTAAAATGACTCTAAAAACACTTATTTTAGTTCCAAAAGTGATAATTCACATGCAATAGTCATTTACAGTCAAAACATTAAGCATTAAAAACTTACCATTTCTGACCATCTGGAGAAAGTTTGACAGGTCACGGGTCATCGTTTTTCATCAGAAAATTGATTTTTTTGACCCGTAGAAAAATAGATTCATAATGTCATTTGGATTGTGCCTCATGTTCAATAACTACTTATTGAAGCCTCAATGTGACCAAAATTGCCATTTTTATAGACTTTTTCTCCTACTCAGAAGCTTCTATTTCGACCAATTTCAGGCATTAAAATGACTCTAAACGCACTTATTTTAGTTCCAAAAGTGATAATTCACATGCAATAGTCATTTACAGTCAATAAATTAAACATTAAAAACTTACCATTTCTGACCATCTGGAGAAAGTTCAACAGGTCACGGGTCATCGTTTTTCATCAGAAAATTGATTTTTTGGCCTGTAGAAAAAATGATTCAAAATGTCATTTGGATTGTGCCTCATGTTGAATAACTACATTTTAAAGCATCAATGTGACCAAAAATGCCATTTTTACAGACTTTTTCTCCTACTCAAAGCTTCTATTTTGACCAATTTTAGGAAGCTAAATGACCTAAACACACGTATTTTAGTTCCAAAAGTGATAATTCACATGCAATAGTCATTTACAGTCAAAAAATTAAAAATAAAAATTTACCATTTCTGACCATTTTGAGAAAGTTCGACAGGTCACGGTTCATCGTTTTTCATCAGAAAATTGATTTTTTGGACTGTAGAAAAATTGATTGAAAATGTCATTTGGATTGTGCCTCATTCTGAATAACTACTTTTTAAAGCCTCAATGTGTGCAAAATTGCCATTTTTACAGACATTTTTCTCCTACTCAGAAGCTTCTATTTCGACCCATTTCATGCATTAAAACGTCTATAAACACACTTATTTTAGTTCCAAAAGTGATAATTCACATGCAATAGTTATTACAGTAAAAAAATTAAACATTTAAAAATTACCATTTCTGACCATCTGGAGAAAGTTCAACAGGTCACGGTTCATCGTTTTTCATCAGAAAATTGATTTTTTGGACTGTAGAAAAATTGATTGAAAATGTCATTTGGATTGTGCCTCATTCTGAATAACTACTTTTTAAAGCCTCAATGTGTGCAAAATTGCCATTTTTACAGACATTTTTCTCCTACTCAGAAGCTTCTATTTCGACCCATTTCATGCATTAAAATGACTCTAAACACACTTATTTTAGTTCCAAAAGTGATAATTCACATGCAATAGTCATTTACAGTCAAAACATTAAACATTAAAAACTTACCATTTCTGACCATCTGGAGAAAGTTTGACAGGTCACGGGTCATCGTTTTTCATCACAAAATTGATTTTTTGGACCCGTAGAAAAATAGATTCATAATGTCATTTGGATTGTGCCTCATGTTGAATAACTACTTTTTAAAGCCTCAATGTGACCAAAATTGCCATTTTTATAGACTTTTTCTCCTACTCAAAGCTTCTATTTCGACCAATTTTAGGAATCTAAATGACCTAAACACACGTATTTTAGTTCCAAAAGTGATAATTCACATGCAATAGTCATTTACTTTACAAAAAATAAACATTAAAAAATTACCATTTATGACCATTTTGAGAAAGATCGACAGGTCACGGGTCATCGTTTTTCATCAGAAAATTGATTTTTTGGACTGTAGAAAAAAACATTCAAAATGTCATTTGGATTCTGCCTCATGTTGAATAACTACTTTTTAAAGCCTCAATGTGACAAAAATTGCAATTTTTACAGACTTTTACACCTACTCACCAGCTTCTATTTCGACCATTTTCTGGCATTAAAATGACTCTAAACACACTTATTTTAGTTCCAAAAGTGATAATTCACATGCAATAGTCATTTCCTTAAAAAAAAAAAAGATTAAAAAATTCCCATTTCTGGCCATTTTGAGAAAGTTCGACAGGTCACGGGTCATCGTTTGTCATCAGAAAATTGATTTTTTGGACTGTAGAAAAAGAGATTCAAAATGTCATTTGGATTGTGCCTCATGTTGAATAACTACTTTTTAAAGCCTCAATGTGACCAAAATTGCAATTTTTACAGACTTTTTCTCCTACTCAGAAGCTTCTATTTCGACCATTTTTAGGCATTAAAATGACTCTTAACACACTTATTTTAGTTCCAAAAGTGATAATTCACATGCAATAGTAATTTACAGTCAAAAAATTTAACATTAAAAAACTTAAAAATTTCTGACCATCTGGAGAAAGTTCAACAGGTCGTTTTTCATCAGAAAATTTATTTTTTTGACTGTAAAAAAAAAGATTCAAAATGTCATTTGGATTGTGCCTCATGTTGAATAACTACTTTTAAAAGCCTCAATGTGAACAAAAATTGCTATTTTTACAGACTGTTACTCCTACTCAGAAGCTTCTATTTCGACCAATTTCAGGCATTAAAATGACTCTAAACACACGTATTTTAGTTCCAAAAGTGATAATTCACATGCAATTGTAATTTACAGTCAAAACATTAAACAGTAAAAAATTACCATTTCTGACCATCTGGAGAAAGTTCAACAGGTCACGGTTCATCCTTTTTCATCAGAAAATTGATTTTTTGGACTGTAGAAAAAGAGATTCAAAATATCATTTGGATTGTGCCTCATGTTGAATAACTACTTTTTAAAGCCTCAATGTGACCAAAATTGCTAATTTTTACAGACTTTTTCTTCTACTCAAAAGCTTCTATTTCGACCATTTTCAGGCATTAAAATGACTCTTAACACACTTATTTTAGTTCCAAAAGTGATAATTCACATGCAATAGTCATTTACAGTCAAAAAATAAACATTAAAAAATTACCATTTCTGACCATCTGGAGAAAGTTCAACAGGTCACGGTTCATCGTTTTTCATCAGAAAATTGATTTTTTGGACTGTAGAAAATGGATTCAAAATGTCATTTGGATTGTGCCTCATGCTGAATAACTAAATTTTCAAGCCTCATTGTGACCAAAATTGCCATTTTTACAGACTTTTTCTCCCACTCAGAAGCTTCTATTTCGACCAATTTCAGGTATTAAAATGACTCTAAAAACACTTATTTTAGTTCCAAAAGTGATAATTCACATGCAATAGTCATTTACAGTCAAAACATTAAGCATTAAAAACTTACCATTTCTGACCATCTGGAGAAAGTTTGACAGGTCACGGGTCATCGTTTTTCATCAGAAAATTGATTTTTTTGGACCCGTAGAAAAATAGATTCATAATGTCATTTGGATTGTGCCTCATGTTGAATAACTACTTATTGAAGCCTCAATGTGACCAAAATTGCCATTTTTATAGACTTTTTCTCCTACTCAAAGCTTCTATTTCGACCAATTTTAGGAATCTAAATGACCTAAACACACGTATTTTAGTTCCAAAAGTGATAACTCACATGCAATAGTCATTTACAGTCAAAAAATTAAACATAAAAAATTACCATTTCTGACCATTTTGAGAAAGTTCGACAGGTCACGGTTCATCGTTTTTCATCAGAAAATTGATTTTTTGGACTGTAGAAAAATTGATTGAAAATGTCATTTGGATTGTGCCTCATTTTGAATAACTACTTTTTAAAGCCTCAATGTGACCAAAATTGCCAGTTTTACATACTTTTTCTCCTACTCAGAAGCTTTTATTTCGACCAATTTCAGGCATTAAAATGTCTCTAAACACAATTATTTTAGTTCCAAAAGTGATAATTCACATGCAATAGTCATTACAGTCAAAAAATTAAACAGTAAAAAATTACCATTTCTGACCATCTGGAGAAAGTTCAACAGGTCACGGTTCATCCTTTTTCATCAGAAAATTGATTTTTTTGGACTGTAGAAAAAGAGATTCAAAATGTCATTTGGATTGTGCCTCATGTTGAATAACTACTTTTTAAAGCCTCAATGTGACCAAAATCGCAATTTTTACAGACTTTTTCTCTTACTCAGAAGCTTCTATTTCGACCATTTTTAGGCATTAAAATGACTCTTAACACACTTATTTTAGTTCCAAAAGTGATAATTCACATGCAATTGTAATTTACAGTCAAAACATTAAACATTAAAAAATAACCATTTCTGACCATTTTGAGAAAGTTCGACAGGTCACGGATCATCATTTTTCATCAGAAAATTGATTTTTTGGACTGTAGAAAAAGAGATTCAAAATATCATTTGGATTGTGCCTCATGTTGAATAACTACTTTTTAAAGCCACAATGTGACCAAAATTGCTAATTTTTACAGACTTTTTCTTCTACTCAAAAGCTTCTATTTCGACCATTTTCAGGCATTAAAATGACTCTTAACACACTTATTTTAGTTCCAAAAGTGATAATTCACATGCAATAGTCATTTACAGTCAAAAAATTGAACATTAAAAAATTACCATTTCTGACCATTTTGAGAAAGATCGACAGGACAAGGGTCATCATTTTTCATCAGAAAATTGATTTTTTGGACTGTAAAAACAAAGATTCAAAATGTCATTTGGGTTGTGCCTCATGTTGAATAACTACTTTTAAAAGCCTCAATGTGACCAAAATTGCCATTTTTATAGACTTCTTCTCCTACTCAGAAGCTTCTATTTCGACCAATTTCAGGCATTAAAATGACTCTGAACGCACTTATTTTAGTTCCAAAAGTGATAATTCACATGCAATAGTCATTTACAGTCAATAAATTAAACATTAAAAACTTACCATTTCTGACCATCTGGAGAAAGTTCAACAGGTCACGGGTCATCGTTTTTCATCAGAAACTTGATTTTTTGGCCTGTAGAAAAAATGATTCAAAATGTCATTTGGATTGTGCCTCATGTTGAATAACTACATATTAAAGCATCAATGTGACCAAAAATGCCATTGTTACAGACTTTTTCTCCTCGTCAAAGCTTCTATTTTGACCAATTTTAGGAAGCTAAATGACCTAAACACACGTATTTTAGTTCCAAAAGTGATAATTCACATGCAATAGTCATTTACAGTCAAAAAATTAAACATAAAAAATTACCATTTCTGACCATTTTGAGAAAGTTCGACAGGTCACGGTTCATCGTTTTTCATCAGAAAATTGATTTTTTGGACTGTAGAAAAATTGATTGAAAATGTCATTTGGATTGTGCCTCATTCTGAATAACTACTTTTTAAAGCCTCAATGTGTGCAAAATTGCCATTTTTACAGACATTTTTCTCCTACTCAGAAGCTTCTATTTCGACCCATTTCATGCATTAAAATGACTCTAAACACACTTATTTTAGTTCCAAAAGTGATAATTCACATGCAATAGTCATTACAGTCAAAAAATTAAACATTAAAAAGTTACCATTTCTGACCATCTGGAGAAAGTTCAACAGGTCACGGTTCATCGTTTTTCATCAGAAAATTGATTTTTTGGACTGTAGAAAAATGGATTCAAAATGTCATTTGGATTGTGCCTCATGCTGAATAACTAAATTTTCAAGCCTCATTGTGACCAAAATTGCCATTTTTACAGACTTTTTCTCCCACTCAGAAGCTTCTATTTTGATCAATTTCAGGTATTAAAATGACTCTAAAAACACTTATTTTAGTTCCAAAAGTGATAATTCACATGCAATAGTCATTTACAGTCAAAACATTAAGCATTAAAAACTTACCATTTCTGACCATCTGGAGAAAGTTTGACAGGTCACGGGTCATCGTTTTTCATCAGAAAATTGATTTTTTTGACCCGTAGAAAAATAGATTCATAATGTCATTTGGATTGTGCCTCATGTTGAATAACTACTTATTGAAGCCTCAATGTGACCAAAATTGCCATTTTTATAGACTTTTTCTCCTACTCAGAAGCTTCTATTTCGACCAATTTCAGGCATTAAAATGACTCTAAACGCACTTATTTTAGTTCCAAAAGTGATAATTCACATGCAATAGTCATTTACAGTCAATAAATTAAACATTAAAAACTTACCATTTCTGACCATCTGGAGAAAGTTCAACAGGTCACGGGTCATCGTTTTTCATCAGAAAATTGATTTTTTGGCCTGTAGAAAAAATGATTCAAAATGTCATTTGGATTGTGCCTCATGTTGAATAACTACATTTTAAAGCATCAATGTGACCAAAAATGCCATTGTTACAGACTTTTTCTCCTCGTCAAAGCTTCTATTTTGACCAATTTTAGGAAGCTAAATGACCTAAACACACGTATTTTAGTTCCAAAAGTGATAATTCACATGCAATAGTCATTTACAGTCAAAAAATTAAACATAAAAAATTACCATTTCTGACCATTTTGAGAAAGTTCGACAGGTCACGGTTCATCGTTTTTCATCAGAAAATTGATTTTTTGGACTGTAGAAAAATTGATTGAAAATGTCATTTGGATTGTGCCTCATTCTGAATAACTACTTTTTAAAGCCTCAATGTGTGCAAAATTGCCATTTTTACAGACATTTTTCTCCTACTCAGAAGCTTCTATTTCGACCCATTTCATGCATTAAAATGACTCTAAACACACTTATTTTAGTTCCAAAAGTGATAATTCACATGCAATAGTCATTTACAGTCAAAACATTAAACATTAAAAACTTACCATTTCTGACCATCTGGAGAAAGTTCAACAGGTCAAGGGTCATCGTTTTTCATCAGAAAATTGATTTTTTGGCCTGTAGAAAAAATGATTCAAAATGTCATTTGGATTGTGCCTCATGTTGAATAACTACATTTTAAAGCATCAATGTGACCAAAAATGCCATTGTTACAGACTTTTTCTCCTCGTCAAAGCTTCTATTTTGACCAATTTTAGGAAGCTAAATGACCTAAACACACGTATTTTAGTTCCAAAAGTGATAATTCACATGCAATAGTCATTTACAGTCAAAAAATTAAACATAAAAAATTACCATTTCTGACCATTTTGAGAAAGTTCGACAGGTCACGGTTCATCGTTTTTCATCAGAAAATTGACTTTTTGGACTGTAGAAAAATGGATTCAAAATGTCATTTGGATTGTGCCTCATGCTGAATAACTAAATTTTCAAGCCTCATTGTGACCAAAATTGCCATTTTTACAGACTTTTTCTCCCACTCAGAAGCTTCTATTTTGATCAATTTCAGGTATTAAAATGACTCTAAAAACACTTATTTTAGTTCCAAAAGTGATAATTCACATGCAATAGTCATTTACAGTCAAAACATTAAGCATTAAAAACTTACCATTTCTGACCATCTGGAGAAAGTTTGACAGGTCACGGGTCATCGTTTTTCATCAGAAAATTGATTTTTTTGACCCGTAGAAAAATAGATTCATAATGTCATTTGGATTGTGCCTCATGTTGAATAACTACTTATTGAAGCCTCAATGTGACCAAAATTGCCATTTTTATAGACTTTTTCTCCTACTCAGAAGCTTCTATTTCGACCAATTTCAGGCATTAAAATGACTCTAAACGCACTTATTTTAGTTCCAAAAGTGATAATTCACATGCAATAGTCATTTACAGTCAATAAATTAAACATTAAAAACTTACCATTTCTGACCATCTGGAGAAAGTTCAACAGGTCACGGGTCATCGTTTTTCATCAGAAAATTGATTTTTTGGCCTGTAGAAAAAATGATTCAAAATGTCATTTGGATTGTGCCTCATGTTGAATAACTACATTTTAAAGCATCAATGTGACCAAAAATGCCATTGTTACAGACTTTTTCTCCTCGTCAAAGCTTCTATTTCGACCAATTTTAGGAATCTAAATGACCTAAACACACGTATTTTAGTTCCAAAAGTGATAATTCACATGCAATAGTCATTTACTTTACAAAAAATAAACATTAAAAAATTACCATTTCTGGCCATTTTGGGAAAGTTCGACAGGTCACGGGTCATCGTTTGTCATCAGAAAATTGATTTTTTGGACTGTAGAAAAAGAGATTCAAAATGTCATTTGGATTGTGCCTCATGTTGAATAACTACTTTTTAAAGCCTCAATGTGACCAAAATTGCAATTTTTACAGACTTTTTCTCCTACTCAGAAGCTTCTATTTCGACCATTTTTAGGCATTAAGATGACTCTTAACACACTTATTTTAGTTCCAAAAGTGATAATTCACATGCAATAGTAATTTACAGTCAAAAAATTTAACATTAAAAAACTTAAAAATTTCTGACCATCTGGAGAAAGTTCAACAGGTCGTTTTTCATCAGAAAATTTATTTTTTTGACTGTAAAAAAAAAGATTCAAAATGTCATTTGGATTGTGCCTCATGTTGAATAACTACTTTTAAAAGCCTCAATGTGAACAAAAATTGCTATTTTTACAGACTGTTACTCCTACTCAGAAGCTTCTATTTCGACCAATTTCAGGCATTAAAATGGCTCTAAACACACTTATTTTAGTTCCAAAAGTGATAATTCACATTCTATAGTCATTTACTTAAAAAAAAAATAAACATTAAAAATCTTACCATTTCTGACCATTTTGAGAAAGTTCGACAGGTCACGGGTTATCGTTTTTCATCAGAAAATTGATTTTTTTGGACTGTAGAAAAATTGATTCAAAATGTCATTTGGATTGTGCCTCATGCTGAATAACTAAATTTTCAAGCCTCATTGTGACCAAAATTGCCATTTTTACTGACTTTTTCTCCCACTCAGAAGCTTCTATTTCGACCAATTTCAGGCATTAAAATGTCTCTAAACACAATTATTTTAGTTCCAAAAGTGATAATTCACATGCAATAGTCATTTACAGTCAAAACATTAAGCATTAAAAACTTACCATTTCTGACCATCTGGAGAAAGTTTGACAGGTCACGGGTCATCGTTTTTCATCAGAAAATTGATTTTTTTGACCCGTAGAAAAATAGATTCATAATGTCATTTGGATTGTGCCTCATGTTCAATAACTACTTATTGAAGCCTCAATGTGACCAAAATTGCCATTTTTATAGACTTTTTCTCCTACTCAGAAGCTTCTATTTCGACCAATTTCAGGCATTAAAATGACTCTAAACGCACTTATTTTAGTTCCAAAAGTGATAATTCACATGCAATAGTCATTTACAGTCAATAAATTAAACATTAAAAACTTACCATTTCTGACCATCTGGAGAAAGTTCAACAGGTCACGGGTCATCGTTTTTCATCAGAAAATTGATTTTTTGGCCTGTAGAAAAAATGATTCAAAATGTCATTTGGATTGTGCCTCATGTTGAATAACTACATTTTAAAGCATCAATGTGACCAAAAATGCCATTTTTACAGACTTTTTCTCCTACTCAAAGCTTCTATTTTGACCAATTTTAGGAAGCTAAATGACCTAAACACACGTATTTTAGTTCCAAAAGTGATAATTCACATGCAATAGTCATTTACAGTCAAAAAATTAAAAATAAAAATTTACCATTTCTGACCATTTTGAGAAAGTTCGACAGGTCACGGTTCATCGTTTTTCATCAGAAAATTGATTTTTTGGACTGTAGAAAAATTGATTGAAAATGTCATTTGGATTGTGCCTCATTCTGAATAACTACTTTTTAAAGCCTCAATGTGTGCAAAATTGCCATTTTTACAGACATTTTTCTCCTACTCAGAAGCTTCTATTTCGACCCATTTCATGCATTAAAATGTCTCTAAACACACTTATTTTAGTTCCAAAAGTGATAATTCACATGCAATAGTTATTACAGTAAAAAAATTAAACATTTAAAAATTACCATTTCTGACCATCTGGAGAAAGTTCAACAGGTCACGGTTCATCGTTTTTCATCAGAAAATTGATTTTTTGGACTGTAGAAAAATTGATTGAAAATGTCATTTGGATTGTGCCTCATTCTGAATAACTACTTTTTAAAGCCTCAATGTGTGCAAAATTGCCATTTTTACAGACATTTTTCTCCTACTCAGAAGCTTCTATTTCGACCCATTTCATGCATTAAAATGACTCTAAACACACTTATTTTAGTTCCAAAAGTGATAATTCACATGCAATAGTCATTTACAGTCAAAACATTAAACATTAAAAACTTACCATTTCTGACCATCTGGAGAAAGTTTGACAGGTCACGGGTCATCGTTTTTCATCTAAAAATTGATTTTTTGGACCCGTAGAAAAATAGATTCATAATGTCATTTGGATTGTGCCTCATGTTGAATAACTACTTTTTAAAGCCTCAATGTGACCAAAATTGCCATTTTTATAGACTTTTTCTCCTACTCAAAGCTTCTATTTCGACCAATTTTAGGAATCTAAATGACCTAAACACACGTATTTTAGTTCCAAAAGTGATAATTCACATGCAATAGTCATTTACTTTACAAAAAATAAACATTAAAAAATTACCATTTATGACCATTTTGAGAAAGATCGACAGGTCACGGGTCATCGTTTTTCATCAGAAAATTGATTTTTTGGACTGTAGAAAAAAACATTCAAAATGTCATTTGGATTCTGCCTCATGTTGAATAACTACTTTTTAAAGCCTCAATGTGACCAAAATTGCAATTTTTACAGACTTTTTCACCTACTCACCAGCTTCTATTTCGACCATTTTCTGGCATTAAAATGACTCTAAACACACTTATTTTAGTTCCAAAAGTGATAATTCACATGCAATAGTCATTTCCTTAAAAAAAAAAAAGATTAAAAAATTACCATTTCTGGCCATTTTGAGAAAGTTCGACAGGTCACGGGTCATCGTTTGTCATCAGAAAATTGATTTTTTGGACTGTAGAAAAAGAGATTCAAAATGTCATTTGGATTGTGCCTCATGTTGAATAACTACTTTTTAAAGCCTCAATGTGACCAAAATTGCAATTTTTAAAGACTTTTTCTCCTACTCAGAAGCTTCTATTTCGACCATTTTTAGGCATTAAAATGACTCTTAACACACTTATTTTAGTTCCAAAAGTGATAATTCACATGCAATAGTAATTTACAGTCAAAAAATTTAACATTAAAAAACTTAAACATTTCTGACCATCTGGAGAAAGTTTAACAGGTCGTTTTTCATCAGAAAATTTTTTTTTTTGACTGTAAAAAAAAAGATTCAAAATGTCATTTGGATTGTGCCTCATGTTGAATAACTACTTTTAAAAGCCTCAATGTGAACAAAAATTGCTATTTTTACAGACTGTTACTCCTACTCAGAAGCTTCTATTTCGACCAATTTCAGGCATTAAAATGACTCTAAACACACTTATTTTAGTTCCAAAAGTGATAATTCACATGCAATTGTAATTTACAGTCAAAACATTAAACAGTAAAAAATTACCATTTCTGACCATCTGGAGAAAGTTCAACAGGTCACGGTTCATCCTTTTTCATCAGAAAATTGATTTTTTGGACTGTAGAAAAAGAGATTCAAAATATCATTTGGATTGTGCCTCATGTTGAATAACTACTTTTTAAAGCCTCAATGTGACCAAAATTGCTAATTTTTACAGACTTTTTCTTCTACTCAAAAGCTTCTATTTCGACCATTTTCAGGCATTAAAATGACTCTTAACACACTTATTTTAGTTCCAAAAGTGATAATTCACATGCAATAGTCATTTACAGTCAAAAAATAAACATTAAAAAATTACCATTTCTGACCATCTGGAGAAAGTTCAACAGGTCACGGTTCATCGTTTTTCATCAGAAAATTGATTTTTTGGACTGTAGAAAATGGATTCAAAATGTCATTTGGATTGTGCCTCATGCTGAATAACTAAATTTTCAAGCCTCATTGTGACCAAAATTGCCATTTTTACAGACTTTTTCTCCCACTCAGAAGCTTCTATTTCGACCAATTTCAGGTATTAAAATGACTCTAAAAACACTTATTTTAGTTCCAAAAGTGATAATTCACATGCAATAGTCATTTACAGTCAAAACATTAAGCATTAAAAACTTACCATTTCTGACCATCTGGAGAAAGTTTGACAGGTCACGGGTCATCGTTTTTCATCAGAAAATTGATTTTTTTGGACCCGTAGAAAAATAGATTCATAATGTCATTTGGATTGTGCCTCATGTTGAATAACTACTTATTGAAGCCTCAATGTGACCAAAATTGCCATTTTTATAGACTTTTTCTCCTACTCAAAGCTTCTATTTCGACCAATTTTAGGAATCTAAATGACCTAAACACACGTATTTTAGTTCCAAAAGTGATAACTCACATGCAATAGTCATTTACAGTCAAAAAATTAAACATAAAAAATTACCATTTCTGACCATTTTGAGAAAGTTCGACAGGTCACGGTTCATCGTTTTTCATCAGAAAATTGATTTTTTGGACTGTAGAAAAATTGATTGAAAATGTCATTTGGATTGTGCCTCATTTTGAATAACTACTTTTTAAAGCCTCAATGTGACCAAAATTGCCAGTTTTACATACTTTTTCTCCTACTCAGAAGCTTCTATTTCGACCCATTTCATGCATTAAAATGACTCTAAACACACT
Organism: Triturus cristatus; assembly: GCF_964204655.1. Lineage (NCBI taxonomy): Eukaryota > Metazoa > Chordata > Amphibia > Caudata > Salamandridae > Triturus > Triturus cristatus. The sequence continues at coordinate 860,330,790 of NC_140587.1, forward strand.
TATTTTAGTTCCAAAAGTGATAATTCACATGCAATAGTCATTTACAGTCAAAACATTAAACATTAAAAACTTACCATTTCTGACCATCTGGAGAAAGTTTGACAGGTCACGGGTCATCGTTTTTCATCAGAAAATTGATTTTTTTGGACTGTAGAAAAAGAGATTCAAAATGTCATTTGGATTGTGCCTCATGTTGAATAACTACTTTTTAAAGCCTCAATGTGACCAAAATCGCAATTTTTACAGACTTTTTCTCTTACTCAGAAGCTTCTATTTCGACCATTTTTAGGCATTAAAATGACTCTTAACACACTTATTTTAGTTCTAAAAGTGATAATTCACATGCAATTGTAATTTACAGTCAAAACATTAAACATTAAAAAATAACCATTTCTGACCATTTTGAGAAAGTTCGACAGGTCACGGATCATCATTTTTCATCAGAAAATTGATTTTTTGGACTGTAGAAAAAGAGATTCAAAATATCATTTGGATTGTGCCTCATGTTGAATAACTACTTTTTAAAGCCACAATGTGACCAAAATTGCTAATTTTTACAGACTTTTTCTTCTACTCAAAAGCTTCTATTTCGACCATTTTCAGGCATTAAAATGACTCTTAACACACTTATTTTAGTTCCAAAAGTGATAATTCACATGCAATAGTCATTTACAGTCAAAAAATTGAACATTAAAAAATTACCATTTCTGACCATTTTGAGAAAGATCGACAGGACAAGGGTCATCATTTTTCATCAGAAAATTGATTTTTTGGACTGTAAAAAAAAAGATTCAAAATGTCATTTGGGTTGTGCCTCATGTTGAATAACTACTTTTAAAAGCCTCAATGTGACCAAAATTGCCATTTTTATAGACTTCTTCTCCTACTCAGAAGCTTCTATTTCGACCAATTTCAGGCATTAAAATGACTCTGAACGCACTTATTTTAGTTCCAAAAGTGATAATTCACATGCAATAGTCATTTACAGTCAATAAATTAAACATTAAAAACTTACCATTTCTGACCATCTGGAGAAAGTTCAACAGGTCACGGGTCATCGTTTTTCATCAGAAAATTGATTTTTTGGCCTGTAGAAAAAATGATTCAAAATGTCATTTGGATTGTGCCTCATGTTGAATAACTACATATTAAAGCATCAATGTGACCAAAAATGCCATTGTTACAGACTTTTTCTCCTCGTCAAAGCTTCTATTTTGACCAATTTTAGGAAGCTAAATGACCTAAACACACAAATTTTAGTTCCAAAAGTGATAATTCACATGCAATAGTCATTTACAGTCAAAAAATTAAACATAAAAAATTACCATTTCTGACCATTTTGAGAAAGTTCGACAGGTCACGGTTCATCGTTTTTCATCAGAAAATTGATTTTTTGGACTGTAGAAAAATTGATTGAAAATGTCATTTGGATTGTGCCTCATTCTGAATAACTACTTTTTAAAGCCTCAATGTGTGCAAAATTGCCATTTTTACAGACATTTTTCTCCTACTCAGAAGCTTCTATTTCGACCCATTTCATGCATTAAAATGACTCTAAACACACTTATTTTAGTTCCAAAAGTGATAATTCACATGCAATAGTCATTACAGTCAAAAAATTAAACATTAAAAAGTTACCATTTCTGACCATCTGGAGAAAGTTCAACAGGTCACGGTTCATCGTTTTTCATCAGAAAATTGATTTTTTGGACTGTAGAAAAATGGATTCAAAATGTCATTTGGATTGTGCCTCATGCTGAATAACTAAATTTTCAAGCCTCATTGTGACCAAAATTGCCATTTTTACAGACTTTTTCTCCCACTCAGAAGCTTCTATTTTGATCAATTTCAGGTATTAAAATGACTCTAAAAACACTTATTTTAGTTCCAAAAGTGATAATTCACATGCAATAGTCATTTACAGTCAAAACATTAAGCATTAAAAACTTACCATTTCTGACCATCTGGAGAAAGTTTGACAGGTCACGGGTCATCGTTTTTCATCAGAAAATTGATTTTTTTGACCCGTAGAAAAATAGATTCATAATGTCATTTGGATTGTGCCTCATGTTGAATAACTACTTATTGAAGCCTCAATGTGACCAAAATTGCCATTTTTATAGACTTTTTCTCCTACTCAGAAGCTTCTATTTCGACCAATTTCAGGCATTAAAATGACTCTAAACGCACTTATTTTAGTTCCAAAAGTGATAATTCACATGCAATAGTCATTTACAGTCAATAAATTAAACATTAAAAACTTACCATTTCTGACCATCTGGAGAAAGTTCAACAGGTCACGGGTCATCGTTTTTCATCAGAAAATTGATTTTTTGGCCTCTAGAAAAAATGATTCAAAATGTCATTTGGATTGTGCCTCATGTTGAATAACTACATTTTAAAGCATCAATGTGACCAAAAATGCCATTGTTACAGACTTTTTCTCCTCGTCAAAGCTTCTATTTTGACCAATTTTAGGAAGCTAAATGACCTAAACACACGTATTTTAGTTCCAAAAGTGATAATTCACATGCAATAGTCATTTACAGTCAAAAAATTAAACATAAAAAATTACCATTTCTGACCATTTTGAGAAAGTTCGACAGGTCACGGTTCATCGTTTTTCATCAGAAAATTGATTTTTTGGACTGTAGAAAAATTGATTGAAAATGTCATTTGGATTGTGCCTCATTCTGAATAACTACTTTTTAAAGCCTCAATGTGTGCAAAATTGCCGTTTTTACAGACATTTTTCTCCTACTCAGAAGCTTCTATTTCGACCCATTTCATGCATTAAAATGACTCTAAACACACTTATTTTAGTTCCAAAAGTGATAATTCACATGCAATAGTCATTTACAGTCAAAACATTAAACATTAAAAACTTACCATTTCTGACCATCTGGAGAAAGTTTGACAGGTCACGGGTCATCGTTTTTCATCACAAAATTGATTTTTGGACCCGTAGAAAAATAGATTCATAATGTCATTTGGATTGTGCCTCATGTTGAATAACTACTTTTTAAAGCCTCAATGTGACCAAAATTGCCATTTTTATAGACTTTTTCTCCTACTCAAAGCTTCTATTTCGACCAATTTTAGGAATCTAAATGACCTAAACACACGTATTTTAGTTCCAAAAGTGATAATTCACATGCAATAGTCATTTACTTTACAAAAAATAAACATTAAAAAATTACCATTTCTGGCCATTTTGAGAAAGTTCGACAGGTCACGGGTCATCGTTTGTCATCAGAAAATTGATTTTTTGGACTGTAGAAAAAGAGATTCAAAATGTCATTTGGATTGTGCCTCATGTTGAATAACTACTTTTTAAAGCCTCAATGTGACCAAAATTGCAATTTTTACAGACTTTTTCTCCTACTCAGAAGCTTCTATTTCGACCATTTTTAGGCATTAAGATGACTCTTAACACACTTATTTTAGTTCCAAAAGTGATAATTCACATGCAATAGTAATTTACAGTCAAAAAATTTAACATTAAAAAACTTAAAAATTTCTGACCATCTGGAGAAAGTTCAACAGGTCGTTTTTCATCAGAAAATTTATTTTTTGGACTGTAAAAAAAAAGATTCAAAATGTCATTTGGATTGTGCCTCATGTTGAATAACTACTTTTAAAAGCCTCAATGTGAACAAAAATTGCTATTTTTACAGACTGTTACTCCTACTCAGAAGCTTCTATTTCGACCAATTTCAGGCATTAAAATGACTCTAAACACACTTATTTTAGTTCCAAAAGTGATAATTCACATTCTATAGTCATTTACTTAAAAAAAAAATAAACATTAAAAATCTTACCATTTCTGACCATTTTGAGAAAGTTCGACAGGTCATGGGTTATCGTTTTTCATCAGAAAATTGATTTTTTTGGACTGTAGAAAAATTGATTCAAAATGTCATTTGGATTGTGCCTCATGCTGAATAACTAAATTTTCAAGCCTCATTGTGACCAAAATTGCCATTTTTACTGACTTTTTCTCCCACTCAGAAGCTTCTATTTCGACCAATTTCAGGCATTAAAATGTCTCTAAACACAATTATTTTAGTTCCAAAAGTGATAATTCACATGCAATAGTCATTACAGTCAAAAAATTAAACAGTAAAAAATTACCATTTCTGACCATCTGGAGAAAGTTCAACAGGTCACGGTTCATCCTTTTTCATCAGAAAATTGATTTTTTTGGACTGTAGAAAAAGAGATTCAAAATGTCATTTGGATTGTGCCTCATGTTGAATAACTACTTTTTAAAGCCTCAATGTGACCAAAATTGCAATTTTTACAGACTTTTTCTCTTACTCAGAAGCTTCTATTTCGACCATTTTTAGGCATTAAAATGACTCTTAACACACTTATTTTAGTTCCAAAAGTGATAATTCACATGCAATTGTAATTTACAGTCAAAACATTAAACATTAAAAAATAACCATTTCTGACCATTTTCAGAAAGTTCGACAGGTCACGGGTCATCATTTTTCATCAGAAAATTGATTTTTTGGACTGTAGAAAAAGAGATTCAAAATATCATTTGGATTGTGCCTCATGTTGAATAACTACTTTTTAAAGCCTCAATGTGACCAAAATTGCTAATTTTTACAGACTTTTTCTTCTACTCAAAAGCTTCTATTTCGACCATTTTCAGGCATTAAAATGACTCTTAACACACTTATTTTAGTTCCAAAAGTGATAATTCACATGCAATAGTCATTTACAGTCAAAAAATAAACATTAAAAAATTACCATTTCTGACCATCTGGAGAAAGTTCAACAGGTCACGGTTCATCGTTTTTCATCAGAAAATTGATTTTTTGGACTGTAGAAAAATGGATTCAAAATGTCATTTGGATTGTGCCTCATGCTGAATAACTAAATTTTCAAGCCTCATTGTGACCAAAATTGCCATTTTTACAGACTTTTTCTCCCACTCAGAAGCTTCTATTTCGACCAATTTCAGGTATTAAAATGACTCTAAAAACACTTATTTTAGTTCCAAAAGTGATAATTCACATGCAATAGTCATTTACAGTCAAAACATTAAGCATTAAAAACTTACCATTTCTGACCATCTGGAGAAAGTTTGACAGGTCACGGGTCATCGTTTTTCATCAGAAAATTGATTTTTTTGGACCCGTAGAAAAATAGATTCATAATGTCATTTGGATTGTGCCTCATGTTGAATAACTACTTATTGAAGCCTCAATGTGACCAAAATTGCCATTTTTATAGACTTTTTCTCCTACTCAAAGCTTCTATTTCGACCAATTTTAGGAATCTAAATGACCTAAACACACGTATTTTAGTTCCAAAAGTGATAACTCACATGCAATAGTCATTTACAGTCAAAAAATTAAACATAAAAAATTACCATTTCTGACCATTTTGAGAAAGTTCGACAGGTCACGGTTCATCGTTTTTCATCAGAAAATTGATTTTTTGGACTGTAGAAAAATTGATTGAAAATGTCATTTGGATTGTGCCTCATTTTGAATAACTACTTTTTAAAGCCTCAATGTGACCAAAATTGCCAGTTTTACATACTTTTTCTCCTACTCAGAAGCTTTTATTTCGACCAATTTCAGGCATTAAAATGTCTCTAAACACAATTATTTTAGTTCCAAAAGTGATAATTCACATGCAATAGTCATTACAGTCAAAAAATTAAACAGTAAAAAATTACCATTTCTGACCATCTGGAGAAAGTTCAACAGGTCACGGTTCATCCTTTTTCATCAGAAAATTGATTTTTTTGGACTGTAGAAAAAGAGATTCAAAATGTCATTTGGATTGTGCCTCATGTTGAATAACTACTTTTTAAAGCCTCAATGTGACCAAAATCGCAATTTTTACAGACTTTTTCTCTTACTCAGAAGCTTCTATTTCGACCATTTTTCGGCATTAAAATGACTCTTAACACACTTATTTTAGTTCCAAAAGTGATAATTCACATGCAATTGTAATTTACAGTCAAAACATTAAACATTAAAAAATAACCATTTCTGACCATTTTCAGAAAGTTCGACAGGTCACGGGTCATCATTTTTCATCAGAAAATTGATTTTTTGGACTGTAGAAAAAGAGATTCAAAATATCATTTGGATTGTGCCTCATGTTGAATAACTACTTTTTAAAGCCTCAATGTGACCAAAATTGCTAATTTTTACAGACTTTTTCTTCTACTCAAAAGCTTCTATTTCGACCATTTTCAGGCATTAAAATGACTCTTAACACACTTATTTTAGTTCCAAAAGTGATAATTCACATGCAATAGTCATTTACAGTCAAAAAATAAACATTAAAAAATTACCATTTCTGACCATCTGGAGAAAGTTCAACAGGTCACGGTTCATCGTTTTTCATCAGAAAATTGATTTTTTGGACTGTAGAAAAATGGATTCAAAATGTCATTTGGATTGTGCCTCATGCTGAATAACTAAATTTTCAAGCCTCATTGTGACCAAAATTGCCATTTTTACAGACTTTTTCTCCCACTCAGAAGCTTCTATTTCGACCAATTTCAGGTATTAAAATGACTCTAAAAACACTTATTTTAGTTCCAAAAGTGATAATTCACATGCAATAGTCATTTACAGTCAAAACATTAAGCATTAAAAACTTACCATTTCTGACCATCTGGAGAAAGTTTGACAGGTCACGGGTCATCGTTTTTCATCAGAAAATTGATTTTTTTGGACCCGTAGAAAAATAGATTCATAATGTCATTTGGATTGTGCCTCATGTTGAATAACTACTTATTGAAGCCTCAATGTGACCAAAATTGCCATTTTTATAGACTTTTTCTCCTACTCAAAGCTTCTATTTCGACCAATTTTAGGAATCTAAATGACCTAAACACACGTATTTTAGTTCCAAAAGTGATAACTCACATGCAATAGTCATTTACAGTCAAAAAATTAAACATAAAAAATTACCATTTCTGACCATTTTGAGAAAGTTCGACAGGTCACGGTTCATCGTTTTTCATCAGAAAATTGATTTTTTGGACTGTAGAAAAATTGATTGAAAATGTCATTTGGATTGTGCCTCATTTTGAATAACTACTTTTTAAAGCCTCAATGTGACCAAAATTGCCAGTTTTACATACTTTTTCTCCTACTCAGAAGCTTTTATTTCGACCAATTTCAGGCATTAAAATGTCTCTAAACACAATTATTTTAGTTCCAAAAGTGATAATTCACATGCAATAGTCATTACAGTCAAAAAATTAAACAGTAAAAAATTACCATTTCTGACCATCTGGAGAAAGTTCAACAGGTCACGGTTCATCCTTTTTCATCAGAAAATTGATTTTTTTGGACTGTAGAAAAAGAGATTCAAAATGTCATTTGGATTGTGCCTCATGTTGAATAACTACTTTTTAAAGCCTCAATGTGACCAAAATCGCAATTTTTACAGACTTTTTCTCTTACTCAGAAGCTTCTATTTCGACCATTTTTCGGCATTAAAATGACTCTTAACACACTTATTTTAGTTCCAAAAGTGATAATTCACATGCAATTGTAATTTACAGTCAAAACATTAAACATTAAAAAATAACCATTTCTGACCATTTTGAGAAAGTTCGACAGGTCACGGGTCATCATTTTTCATCAGAAAATTGATTTTTTGGACTGTAGAAAAAGAGATTCAAAATATCATTTGGATTGTGCCTCATGTTGAATAACTACTTTTTAAAGCCACAATGTGACCAAAATTGCTAATTTTTGCAGACTTTCTCTTCTACTCAAAAGCTTCTATTTCGACCATTTTCAGGCATTAAAATGACTCTTAACACACTTATTTTAGTTCCAAAAGTGATCATTCACATGCAATAGTCATTTACAGTCAAAAAATTGAACATTAAAAAATTACCATTTCTGACCATTTTGAGAAAGATCGACAGGACACGGGTCATCATTTTTCATCAGAAAATTGATTTTTTGGACTGTAAAAAAAAAGATTCAAAATGTCATTTGGGTTGTGCCTCATGTTGAATAACTACTTTTAAAAGCCTCAATGTGACCAAAATTGCCATTTTTACAGACTTTTTCTCCGACTCAGAAGCTTCTATTTCGACCGATTACAGGCATTAAAATGACTCTAAACACACTTATTTTAGTTCCAAAAGTGATAATTCACATGCAATAGTCATTACAGTCAAAAAATTAAACATTAAAAAGTTACCATTTCTGACCATCTGGAGAAAGTTCAACAGGTCACGGTTCATCGTTTTTCATCAGAAAATTGATTTTTTGGACTGTAGAAAAATGGATTCAAAATGTCATTTGGATTGTGCCTCATGCTGAATAACTAAATTTTCAAGCCTCATTGTGACCAAAATTGCCATTTTTACAGACTTTTTCTCCCACTCAGAAGCTTCTATTTCGACCAATTTCAGGTATTAAAATGACTCTAAAAACACTTATTTTAGTTCCAAAAGTGATAATTCACATGCAATAGTCATTTACAGTCAAAACATTAAGCATTAAAAACTTACCATTTCTGACCATCTGGAGAAAGTTTGACAGGTCACGGGTCATCGTTTTTCATCAGAAAATTGATTTTTTTGACCCGTAGAAAAATAGATTCATAATGTCATTTGGATTGTGCCTCATGTTGAATAACTACTTATTGAAGCCTCAATGTGACCAAAATTGCCATTTTTATAGACTTTTTCTCCTACTCAGAAGCTTCTATTTCGACCAATTTCAGGCATTAAAATGACTCTAAACGCACTTATTTTAGTTCCAAAAGTGATAATTCACATGCAATAGTCATTTACAGTCAATAAATTAAACATTAAAAACTTACCATTTCTGACCATCTGGAGAAAGTTCAACAGGTCACGGGTCATCGTTTTTCATCAGAAAATTGATTTTTTGGCCTGTAGAAAAAATGATTCAAAATGTCATTTGGATTGTGCCTCATGTTGAATAACTACATTTTAAAGCATCAATGTGACCAAAAATGCCATTTTTACAGACTTTTTCTCCTACTCAAAGCTTCTATTTTGACCAATTTTAGGAAGCTAAATGACCTAAACACACGTATTTTAGTTCCAAAAGTGATAATTCACATGCAATAGTCATTACAGTCACAAAATTAAACATTAAAAAATTACCATTTCTGACCATCTGGAGAAAGTTCAACAGGTCACGGGTCATCGTTTTTCATCAGAAGATTGATTTTTTGGACTGTAGAAAAATTGATTCAAAATGTCATTTGGATTGTGCCTCATGCTGAATAACTACATTTTAAAGCCTCAATGTGACCAAAATTGCCATTTTTACAGACTTTTTCTCCTCCTCAGAAGCTTCTATTTCAACCAATTTTAGGCATTCAAATGACTCTAAACACACATATTTTAGTTTCAAAAGTGATAATTCACTTGAAAAAGTAATTTACAGTAAACAAATGAAACATGAAAAAATAAGCATTTCTGACCATTTTGTGAAAGTTCGACCACGGGTCATCGTTTTTCATCACAAATTTGAGTTTTTTGGACTGTAGAAAAAAAGATTCAAATTTCATTTGGATTGTGCCTCATGTTGAATAACTACTTTTTAAAGCCTCAATGTCACCAAAATTGCCATTTTTACAGACTTTTTCTCCTACTCAAAAGCTTCTATTTCGACCAATTTTAGGCATTCAAATGACCTAAGCACACTTATTTTAGTTCCAAAAGTGATAATTCAAATGCAATAGTCATTTACAGTCAATAAATTAAACATTAAAAACTTACCATTTCTGACCATCCGGAGATAGTTCAACAGGTCATGGGTCATCGTTTTTCATCAGAAAATGTATTGTTTGGACTGTAGAAAAAATGATTCAAAATGTCATTTGGGTTGTGCCTCATGTTGAATAACTACATTTTAAAGTATCAATGTGACCAAAATTGCCATTTTTACAGACTTTTTCTCCTACTCAGAAGCTTCTATTTCGACCAATGTTAGGAATTTAAATGACCTAAACACACGTATTTTAGTTCCAAAAGTGATAATTCACATGCAATAGTCATTTACTTTCAAAAAAATAAACATTAGAAAAATACAATTTCTGACCATTTTTTGAAAGTTCGACAGGTCACGGATCATCATTTTTCGTCAGAAAATTGATTTTTTGGACTGTAGAAAAAAAGATTTAAAATGTCATTTGGATTGTGCCTCATGTTGAATAACTACTTTTTAAAGCCTCAATGTGACCAAAATTTCCATTTTTACAGACTTTTTCTCCTACTCAGAAGCTTCTATTTCGACCATTTTCAGGAATTAAAATGACTCTTAGGACACTTATTTTAGTTCCAAAAGTGATAATTCACATGCAATAGTCATTTACTTTACAAAAAATAAACATTAAAAAATTACCATTTATGACCATTTTGAGAAAGATCGACAGGTCACGGGTCATCGTTTTTCATCAGAAAATTGATTTTTTGGACTGTAGAAAAAAACATTCAAAATGTCATTTGGATTCTGCCTCATGTTGAATAACTACTTTTTAAAGCCTCAATGTGACCAAAATTGCAATTTTTACAGACTTTTTCACCTACTCACCAGCTTCTATTTCGACCATTTTCTGGCATTAAAATGACTCTAAACTCACTTATTTTAGTTCCAAAAGTGATAATTCACATGCAATAGTAATTTACAGTCAAAAAATTTAACATTAAAAAACTTAAAAATTTCTGACCATCTGGAGAAAGTTCAACAGGTCGTTTTTCATCAGAAAATTTATTTTTTTGACTGTAAAAAAAAAGATTCAAAATGTCATTTGGATTGTGCCTCATGTTGAATAACTACTTTTAAAAGCCTCAATGTGAACAAAAATTGCTATTTTTACAGACTGTTACTCCTACTCAGAAGCTTCTATTTCGACCAATTTCAGGCATTAAAATGACTCTATACACACTTATTTTAGTTCCAAAAGTGATAATTCACATTCTATAGTCATTTACTTAAAAAAAAAATAAACATTAAAAATCTTACCATTTCTGACCATTTTGAGAAAGTTCGACAGGTCACGGGTTATCGTTTTTCATCAGAAAATTGATTTTTTTGGACTGTAGAAAAATTGATTCAAAATGTCATTTGGATTGTGCCTCATGCTGAATAACTAAATTTTCAAGCCTCATTGTGACCAAAATTGCCATTTTTACTGACTTTTTCTCCCACTCAGAAGCTTCTATTTCGACCAATTTCAGGCATTAAAATGTCTCTAAACACAATTATTTTAGTTCCAAAAGTGATAATTCACATGCAATAGTCATTACAGTCAAAAAATTAAACAGTAAAAAATTACCATTTCTGACCATCTGGAGAAAGTTCAACAGGTCACGGTTCATCCTTTTTCATCAGAAAATTGATT